>NC_036244.1:16476201-16477094 GCF_002742605.1 Olea europaea var. sylvestris | reverse complement strand
GTTATAGCTAATAGAAATTTATGAATGTTTTTGCAGTATGATCCAGTTCGTCAATCAAATTAGCATCAAATGCAACAAACCCAAACTGAATTCTGGATTTCTGTATCAAAACTTGTCAAGAAACACTTTAATTTACAAGATGGCCTGCCTTGGCAGCCCAGATCAGTCTTTTTTTACCACACTAGATGATCATTCACTTGCTCTCCGTGTGTCTTCACATACAGGAGAGTCGGAAATGGAGGTCAGAGTCTCCGTCCCTCGTAGCTCGTCTATCATTTTCACTATATAGTTCATCTTTGGCCTATGGTCCGGTGAAGCCTGAGTACAAGCCAGTGCTACCTGCAACAACCCCACCATTTCTTCCTCGATATCCTTGTACCTCATAAGTTCCAAATCGAACACCTCGGCTGTCCACTCCTCTCTCACCACAGACTGAACCCACTTAGGCAAGTCGAGAACCCCACCGTACCCTGATCCAGGTCCCCCATTGTCCACAACCGAAGGACTTTTTCCCGTCAGCAACTCGAGCAATAGAACCCCAAATGAGTAGATGTCCGATCTTTGGGTTAGTTTTCGACCATCTACTACTGCTTCAGGGGCATTGTAGCCGTTCAATTTTGGCACCGAGGAAGGTGACATAAAAACTGAGAGGCCATAATCAGATACTCTCGCATTTCCAGCCTTGTCGATGAGGATGTTTGTCGATTTGATGTTACCATGCACAAGTCCAGGAGATGACTTGCTCGAGTTGTGAATGAAGTCTAATCCTCGAGCTGCTCCACCTGCAATTCTTAACCTTGTGGTCCAATCTAATGGAGTTCTTCCTGGTCCTCTATTACCTATAAAGTTCCACACAAAATATTATATTATGAACTTGCAAAAATGGAGGAAAT
>NC_036244.1:16431622-16476101 GCF_002742605.1 Olea europaea var. sylvestris | reverse complement strand
GTACAATTGACAATTTTTTTCCCCTAAAACAGCAAAGAATATTCCACTTTAATCCACCATAATAAAATTCATTTACTACTATCTATTCTAGATTTATACTAATTTTTTTTTTTCATACGGCCTTTAAAACATGCACAAAATACCGTTTTTAATAATTATTCTTAAGAATCTTCAAGTTTCTTCAACCAATAAATAAAAGGAAATTGCTGATAGTAAGCATTTCCCTCACAACTTTTTTCACAGCTTCCTTACAAATGTAGGATCCGCGATTATTTTAATCGTGGACCTCACCCCTTGCATGTGTGTGCACTGTGAACCTTGCTATGAAAAAAACTGTACACATAGCATGATTCTAAATAAAATGTCTATCACTAATAGATTTGTTAGTACTAGATGTAAATGCAACGGTACTGGTGTAGAGAAACATCCATTTCAAGTTTCATTAATGTCACCTGCCCACAAATGAATGGTCTGTATCATCTTCAATCGAGTAAAAACTGCAATATTCCCACCTGCGTTTTCGGAAATTGCGCTCGAAATTCGAGTATAGCCAAAAAACCATTGATATTTCGAAATTTTCATAACGTGATGTATCATACACTGTCGAAAAGCTCTATCAATCTACTTTCCAAATTTTCATAGCGTGATGTATCACACCCCGTTATTTAAATTATGAATCTCAGTAACATAAAGTTACGTCTCAATGACTCAATCTCACTCAAAAAACAATTATTCTAGTCCGACAGGGTATGACAGTGATATTTTTTTGGAGGGAAAAAACACGCATCGGTCCAGCACGTGGGAGAGAGAAAATGAGGCTTAATTAATTATTTATGCACATAAATGGAAGGAAGATGCCATTTACACGCAGCGACCATTTTTCTGCGCTGAGCATTGGTACTCCGATCGGCACGATTGTAGCTACGATTACAAGGCTGCCGGACGAGAGGCCATCGCGAAGGCAAATCCGTTGGTAAAAGCAGCCAAAATTGTCAAGATCTGAGCGTCAAAATTATCAAATATACACGCTCACGTCAAATGGGAGGAAAAATTAAATCAAAGTAAAAGTTTAGTGTGTTATTATTAAGAAGAAAAACAAAGAAGCCCTCTTATGGCAGAGTGTTTCTTATGGATTAGTCTTCAATTGTATGCCCTATATTAATTTAATTTATTTCAAATTTTGAATCCTAGTAAAAGTTTTTGATTATGAACAATTACGTTTGGTTTGAATGAGATGGAAATTGACACTTTTAGATTCAAATTTCTCGTTGCTGTTCTGTTTAGTCGGGGAATGGTGAAGATGAATAATTTTCTGATTTGAAATATGATCTGTGTTGACCTCCAAAAATGGCTCCTCCACGTGGCCAACTTATAGCTACTCCACGTATTCCTCCCTGCAAAATGAACAAATAGTCAGGTGCACACGGCCGGAACCGACGGGGGTGGCGGCCGTATACACTCCGATGGTCAAGTCAGGTTTGGGTGGTCGAAACAGTGCCCTGGGGCTACACAAATCAATCAATAAAGGGGGAGGAGAATATATAAACTTGTTATGGAATGCTATGTATTGAGAGTTTCATTACCTTTGCCTCTTGCCAAACTTTGGGTATTTATAGGTGGTATGAACCGTGGGATGTGGAACACGTGTATACATCTGACGGTATGAAGCGTCTGCTCATAGGCGTCAATCAGCCGCGCTTGTAGAGTGGGCGGACAGTTTGTTTCCCCGAGTTGAATTGACATAAAGTTGATAAGTCACATCAAATAGCCTCATGGGGACGTCAAATCAATTTAAACCTTATATGCAGAACAAATCTTAAATTGGCGACGGATCTTCTAACCGGGGTCCACTTGAACCCGACCTCGAAGGTGGGATACTTCGGCAGATCAGTAGTAGGAATCGATGTATCACTTCGGAAAAGCTTCGGGAAGGTCGGAGTGGTCTATTTGATCTCGGCTTCGGTGGTGAGATGACACTTCGGTATCGAGGCTCGTAAAATGAGGCGTAACAGTAGTCCCCCAAATCCGGGAATGAATATTTATATTATGCGTGGATTTGTTTTCCTGACCGGACCGCGGCGTGGGGGTAGCTGAAACTTTGTAAAGCATGGGAGGAAACGCAGCGCCGAGGCGATGAGCCAATGGGACGTTCGCGTCAGGTGCGTCCAAGCTTCATAAAATTTTAGGGACTCGTCTCGCACCGAAGCGTTGGCAGGAAAAGGTCGACGCATGGGGAGATTGCTGAAACTTTGTAAAGCATGGGAGGAAATGCAGCGACCGAGGCGATGAGCCAATGGGACGTTCGCGTCAGGTGCGTCCAAGCTTCATAAAATTTTAGGGACTCGTCTCGCACCGAAGCTTTGGCAGGAAAAGGTCGACGCGTGGGGAGATTGCTGAAACTTTGTAAAGCATGGGAGGAAACGCAGCGACCGAGGCAATGAGCCAATGGGGCGTTCGCATCGGGTGCGCCCAAGCTTTGTAAAGTTAGGGGACTCGTCTCGCACCGACGCGTTGGCAGGAAAAGGTCGACGCGTGGGGAGATTGTTGAAACTTTGTAAAGCATGGGAGGAAACGCAGCGACCGAGGCGATGAGCCAATGGGGCGTTCGCATCGGGTGCGCCCAAGCTTTGTAAAGTTGGGGGAGGAGATCATCCGAGGCGACCCAAAAGTCCAATGATTTGACAATTGTTGCGTGTTTCCAAGGTGACAGTTGGGTACCATGCCCATTCTCCTAAAAGGCTGCTGCGGTTAGTAATTATTATTGACGAGTGTTTGTAACCGAGGCGACGCGTTTCAATTTAGCGCGAAAGCCACAGCGATATCTTGGGCGTAGATCAAATCTGGCATTTCATTTCAACGGCCGGGATTGAGGATACGACGAACGGTTTAGATTGATCGTATTTGAATTCAACGGTGGAGATCGGACTTGTCTTTCCTATAAAAGGTGAACTTTGGTGGTTTATCAGAGTTTCTATCTTTGCCAGACGAAAACCAAAATTTGCTCCCAAATTTCCGGCGATTTTCGGCGTTTTGCAAGCAACTCCGGCGAGAGAGAACGATACTTCCGGCGATCCTGCACTATTTCCGGCTAGGAAAAACTTCCAAACCCGTAAGTTTCAGTACCCATTTAGACTGTAAAAAAAAAATTTCTTATCGAATGGCCTCGGAAGGGAGTTCTGGTTTGGGGAGGGGCTTAGAAATAGTAAGGGTAGACGAGCCCATTGTGGCGACCTCCTCAGAAATAGCTTGGGCAATAATGGGGGGGAGAACATATGGAAGCGACCAGATAGCCCCCCGGATACTTCTGTGCATTGGGGAGCGTCGGACTACCCATCAAAATTGAGGAAGGCCGACCTGGGTAGACTTAGGACAGAATATAGGATCCCAGAGAGTGTAGATTTGATTCTCCCCGGGCCGGAAGAGAGAGCCTGTTACCCAAGGCCGGGCTGTGTGGCCATTAGTGAGGCGATCCTTAGGGTCGGACTTAGGCTGCCTATCCACCCATTCTTTAGGTTGGTGCTTAGGTCTTACGGGCTAGCCCCGACGCAGCTCAATCCGAACTCCTGGAGCCAGATGGTGGGCTCCTGGATGTTGTGGAAAGAGGCATCGTTAGGAGTGGAGATGCCCCTTTCCGTTTTCCAGACCCTCTATATACCCAAGGTTACTGCCGGGGGGGGGGGATAAGACCCGGGGTTGGTACTACCTAACGTCATGGGGTTCCCACACTCCATCCGTGATCGATCTGCCGAGCTCCATCAAGGAATGGAAGAGCTCATGGTGCTGGGCAGCGGGGCGATGGGACACAATGGAGGGGGACCCCCTGGCGCCTCTTACAGTCCCGGCGAAGTTTTCAACACTTAGTGAGTATAGTTGTTGCTCTTTTTGTTTCTCTTCGGTTCGGCTTGTGTTTAACAGTTATGCTTCCTTTCGCAGGTTCCCTTCCTCGGTGCGAGCTATCGACAGAGGACTTCGACACTCTCTGTGTCATTTATCAGCTGCCTCAGAAGAAGAGGTCCTACCACAGGCTGATCCGAAAGAACATACATTTCATCACTCACGACTTAATGGCGTCCCAAGGTAATAGGACCGAGGCCCACACTTTTTTATTCCGAACTCCCTATACTTGTATTAATTTCTTATTCATTTCTTTGCAGATAACTTCAGCAAGAAGCTGCCAGTACGCCCCGACTTCAAGACCATTCAGAAAATGATGGCTGAGGCAAAGGCGCTGAAAGCCTCCTCTTCTTCGTATAAGAAACAAATGGAGGAGCTGGTGGAGGCCAGTAAGAGGCTTCAACCTCCGACGGAGGAGGAGGTTCAGAAGGATCCGGAGGCTGACCTCCGAAGGAAGGGCAAGAAGAGTGCTGCCCCTCCCAGACGCCCAACTGTGGCGAGGCCACCCCCAGTTATGCGGCAGACAACTATTCCCACGGGGGTGGCCCTCCCCGGGAGAAGCCCCGCTGCGGCAGAGCCTGTCGCTGCCCCAGACACGGCGCCCCTTGCGGCCGTACCCATTGAACACGTTCCGGGGCAGCAGAGGAGGAAAAGGGCCCGCTCCAGCAAAGAGGTTGACTTCCTTGGCACCAATTCAGAAGAGCCCGTAAGGGAGGTGCTAGAGGCTCTCCCTCCGGAAACAGCTGCAGTGGCGGTGGTCCACAGCAAATATTGGACCGAAGAGTGGAGGGACCACACCGCCTCCTGCACGGCTGAAGACTTGGTGGCGGCGAACAGCGCCTGCGTGGCCCGGGCACTAAGCACAAGTATCCAACTCGAGGGCTTGGTGAAGGATCTAAACTCCAAGAGGGAGGACCTCGCCAAGCGCCTCGAGGAGGTGATGCACTATGGGGACGCTGTGTGAGCTGCCCAGGCCAAAGCCGCCAAAGCAGAGGAGGGGAAGAGAGCTGCTGAGGTCCAGCTCGCTGCTTCGCAGGCAGAGGTGGAGCGGCTGAAAAAAGAGCTCTACGAGGTGGAGTGCCAGGTGGCTGCGGTGACTCGGCGACTTGACCACGCTAACGAGCACCACAAGCTTGCCACCGATGCTCTGGAGGCCTCCAACAGAGAAAAGGCGGAGCTGAAGCAGCAGACAGAGGCCCAGTCAGTGGAGATCGCCTCTCTGAAGGAGGAATTAAAGTCTGCGGGGGAGGTGGCGGTTCAGAATTTTATTGATCACTTCGAAGACCATCCCCTTTACGACGACTTTGCCAACTTCTGGGCCTCGTGGAGTGCCCAAAGCCTACTAGGTCGGCTGAAGGAGGTGCACCCTACCCTGGACATCTCTCAACTGGAGGCAGAGTTCGGGGGACCCACTGGAGATCGGCCTGATAAGGTTACTCAGGAGGCTCCAGAGGACCAGGAGGCGGCCAGCGCTGAAATTCCTCCCACAGATTAGGGTTTCCTTTTTGTAATGGCTTCGGCCCCCCATGTACTTTAATTTTGTGAAATGGAATGGAAAATTTTGTTAAATTTCTGTTAAGTCTTTTTGCTTCTGCTTCTTTGTATTCCTTTTTGTTTTATACTTGTAAGAATGACAAACATTAGACTAATTGCCTCGTGACAACGATCAGTTAACAATTGTGAACCGGTCCCCTTAAGCAAACATAAGTCCAAACACTTAAGTGAGTAGGAAGTGATTCCTTACTTTAACTTCTTAATAATCTGAGGTCAGACCAATTGGGGAAACATGAGGAAACGCTTGTTAATCAGCTAATAAGTGACGATCAGATCGCTCAAATGAACCTTCCGAAGAACTGAGGAAACCATTACCTGGCTGACCCGGTTTGGAACTGGAAATTCATTACTAAAGATGAATTACACCACCCTTTACAAAGGCGATTCCATCACTTAATAAACTTTACAACCAAGGTCAGATCAGAACAACCGATTTAGCCATGACAACTTAGGATCAGATCGGAACATTCTTGTCACTGGTAGTATTTTCTCAAGTGCTCGATGTTCCACTTGTGAGGTAGCACCCTTCCTGAAGGTCGGGATTCTCCCCGAATGCGGTAAGGGTCTTCCCAGTTCGGGCCAAAAACTCCTGACCCGGTTGGTTTTGAAAATTGGAAAACTCTTTTGAGGACGAGGTCGCCCAAGCGGAGAGTTCTGTTTTTGACCTTGGAGTTGTAAAAGCGGGTCATCTTACGATGATATTTCGCTAAGGTCATTTGGGAAGCGTCTCTCTTTTCCTCAAGGAGGTGTAGTTCACTTATGCGCGCCTCATCGTTGCTGATCTCATTGAAATGTATCCGTCGATGTGATGGGACCCCAACTTCGACCGGACTCATTGCTTCGGCTCCGTAGGTCATTGAAAATGGGGTCTTGCCGGTTGCAGTCCGGCAAGTCGTTCTGACGGCCCAGAGGACGTGGGGAAGTTCGTCAGCCCAGGCGCCTTTCGAGGCATCCAGTTTCCTTTTCAGGGTGTGCTTGATAGTCTTGTTCACTGCTTCGACCTGTCCATTTGCTTGAGGGTGATGCGGAGTCGAAAAGTCTTTCTTTATGCCCAGTTCGTCGCATGTCTCGCATCTTCCTGTTGTCGAACTGTCGCCCATTATCAGAGACAATGGAGTGGGGGATGTCGAATCTGCAAATGACGTTCTTCCAAACGAACTTCGTAGTGTTGGCCTCGGTGATTCGGGCAAGGGGCTCTGCCTCGACCCACTTAGTGAAGTAGTCGATGGCGACAATGGCAAAAGTTGCGCTTCCCTTACCTTTTGGTAGTGGACCAATGAAGTCGATACCCCACTTGGCGAATGGCCAAGGGCTGGTCACTATAGAGAGGCTCTGAGCCGGCTGTCTTTGCACGTTTGAGAAGCGCTGGCATTTGTCACATTTCTGGACAAATTGGCAAGCATCCCTTTTCAGGGTTGGCTAGAAGTAGCCCTGACGGAGAACCTTGTGTGCCAGAGCCGTCCCTCCGGAGTGATTTCCGCATATCCCTTCATGTATCTCTCTTAGTATGTAGGTGACCTCTTCACCGCCCACACATCAAAGAAGGGGCGAGGCGAAGCCTCTCTTGTAAAGGGTTCCTTCTTGAACGACGAATTGTGCAGCCCTTCTTCTTAATTTTCTTGCTTCGCCTCTGGAAGCAGGCAGTGTTTGTTCTTTTAGATATGCGATTATGGGCTGCATCCACAACGGGGTGCCTTCTATCCATAGTAACTCTTCACCTTCGAAGGTGGAGGGCTTCGATAAGTGCTCAATGGGGACGATGTTTAGAAGCTCTGAGTTCATGCTGCTGGCTAACTTTGAGAGGGCATCTGCATGGGCATTTTCTAGACGGGGGACTTGAGTCAGTTCGAACTTTTCGAAATGGGGAATTATGTCCAGAACCAGCTTCAAGTACGCGAGCATGTTACCATCTTTGGCTGCGAAATCCCCATTTACCTGATTCACTACGAGCTGAGAATCACTGCTTGCTAAGAGCTTCCTGACCTGCATTTCCTTGGCGAGCCTTAGTCCTGCCAGAAGGGCCTCATATTCGGCTGCGTTGTTCGAGGCTCTGAAGCCGAATCTTACCGCACAATTTAACAAATGGCCTTCCGGGCTCTCCAGCACGATTCCTGCCCCCGCGCCAGCCTCTCCTGAAGACCCATCTACAAACAATTTCCATGTGGGGGGCTCGGTTGGTTCCATTAGGGCCTCCATTTCTGGGGCTTTGGTAAATTCGACCATAAAATCGGCAGGGGCCTGGCCCTTGATAGCGTGTCTAGGTCGGAACGTGAGATCGAACTCGCTGAGCTCGATAGCCCATTTCAGCAGGCGTCTCGATGCGTCCGTCTTCTGCATTACTTGCCTCAAAGGAAAATTGGTGAGGACTTATATTGAGTGAGCTTGGAAATATGGCCTCAGCTTTCTTGAGGCTGTAATAAGTGCGAGTGCCAGTTTTTCCATGTCGGAGTAGCGTGTTTCAGCTGGGAGAAGTGCTTTGCTGATGTAATATACCGGCAATTGACGCTCATTTTCTTCCCTGGTTAGGACCGCGCTGACTGCCGCGTCTGAAACTGCTAGATACAGCAACAGAGATTCATCCGGATGGGGTTTCGATAGGAGGGGCGATTCACCGAGGTGTTTCTTTAGAGACTCGAAGGCTTCTTGACACTCCGAAGTCCACTGGAATTTCTTTCCTTGCTTCAATACATTGAAGAAGGGCAAACTTTTATCAGTGGCTCTGGAGATGAAGCGGCTGAGTGCGGCTATCCGGCCATTGAGGCTTTGGACCTCCTTCGGTTTCTGAGGTGACCTCATTTCTAGTAAAGCCGCTACCTTTGCCGGATTTGCCTCAATTCCTCTCTGATTTACAATGTATCCCAAGAACTGGCCTGATGCCACTCCGAAAGTGCACTTGAGGGGGTTCAGCTTCATGTTATACCTTCTGAGTATCTGGAAGGTTTGGTCAATGTGGCTCACGTGTTCGGCCGCCTGGAGGCTTTTGACCAACATGTCGTCCACGTAGACCTCCATGGTTTTGCCAATGAGTTCGGCAAACATCATGTTGACTAACCTCTGATATGTGGCCCCGGCATTTTTCAATCCGAAGGGCATAACTTTGTAGCAATACAGCCCCTGTCCGTAATGAATGATGTAGCTTCCTCATCAGGCCGGAACATGGGTATCTGGTTGTACCCTAAGTACGCATCCATGAAACTCAGTAGTTCATGCCCAGCAGTGGAGTCCACCAGTTGATCAATTCTTGGAAGTGGGAAACTGTCCTTGGGACATGCCTTATTCAGGTTTGTGAAGTCCACACAGACCCTCCATTTCCCGCTGGACTTTTTCACTAGAACCGGGCTGGATATCCACCTCGAATATATGGCCTCTCTGATGAAACCACTGCGATTAAGTTTACTTACTTCGTCTTTCAGCGCCTCGTACCGTTTTGGGTTTAGGGCGCGCCTCTTCTGTCTATGGGGGGCATAGGAGGGGTTGATGTTAAGGTGATGGCAACTGATCCTGGGATCTATTCCCACCATATCCTCATGTTTCCATTCGAAGACATCCAGGTTTTCTTTCAGGAATCGTATCATCTCAATTTTTGCTTCAGGCGATAATGACTTCCCTATGCGCAAGACTTGATTGGGGTCTTCTGGATTAACTGGGAAAGTTTCCAGTTCTTCCATTGGGATCGCATGTGGTTCATAATCGATTATTCGGGGGTCTAACTCATCAAGAGGGTGTCCTTGTTCAGGGGCCTCTTCCATTACGACATCTTCCTCTTGTTCAGAGGTATGCCCTTGTTCAGGGGCATCGAGCATTTCCACGTCCGTACCGGCTTCAGCGGGTACTTCGGCTAGAATTAAATTGATAGTTCGGGGCTCAGATTTACGTAGCGAGTTCAGGTAGCATGCCCTGGAGCCCATCTGATCGCCCCGAACCGTTGCAGTCCCACGTTCGGTTGGGAATTTCATGCACAGATAGTGAATGGACGTCACAGCCCAAAGATCTTTTAGAGCAGGTCTGCCCAATACTCCATGATAAGCCGACCTATGATCTACCACCAGAAATTCCATGAAATGCTGGGCGACCAGGGGGGCCGAACCCATTTCCACTGGCAGGGTAATCCGCCCTCGTGGGATGATGCTGTCCCCAGTGAATCCGAACAGTGGGTCAGTCATGGGGATTAACCCATGTTCAATTTGCATTTTGTCAAAAGTGGAGCCGAACAATATGTTCACGGAACTGCCGTTGTCAACGAGCATGCGCTTTAATCCGTTTCTAGCCACTATGGCCCTTACAACCAAAGCGTCGAATGGGGATGGTAAACTCCCTCTGAGTCTTCCTGTGAGAAGGTGATTAGGGTCATCTTGTTTGCTGATTTTGATTCGTCGACAATGTAGGTGATCATCGGGGGATCCTTAGCTTCTCTTGTATAATTTCTCTGGGCATTCCTGGTGTTGCCACCGACGTGGGGTCCCCCAATGATGGTATCGATTTCCCTGATGACCTGGCTTCCAGTGAATTGAGCTTGTTCTCTTGCCTGGATTGGCCCCGGTTTCTTGATTCTCTTCTGCGAGGAGATTGTTCTTGGTGACCCCTTCCTCCCCTCCTCGGGGAGGTGGATCTGCGAGGGTGCTCATTTCTGCTGGAAGTGTGGGGGTTGCTTCGATCAGGGCGCCGGTTGGCATCCCGACACTTGCTGGTGTCATGCCCGTATAGTTGATGGAAAGTACAAAATCTTGCTCCTGGCAAGGGCCTGTTTGGCCTCTTTTTCTTCTTCTTGTTGTTGTCAGTTCTTCCAGACGGTCCTGCCTCAGCGAGTGCGTTATCATATGCTAACACCGACACTACGTTCAATGTGGCGGAAGCTAGGGTCTGTCCGGATGTGGGAGCTATGGTATGCCCTGCTTGGGTCCATTGCTGAGTAACAAGGTGCGCTGCGGGGCCTCGACCTACCTACCTCTGTGGGGGAGGGAGTCCCTGCGCGGCACGGTTACGATGATCAATCATTTCTTCACTAATTACTCCCACCCTCATCATCTCCACCAGCTCGTCGTATGTGGAGGGATTCTTGCTGCGCACATCCCTCCAAAACAAAGTGTTCATGTTGAGACCGCCTTTCAGGGCTGAAAGGGTTTCCCTGTCAGTGACCTGTTCGCAGTAAGTAATCTCGTCTGTAAACCTGGCGAGATAGCTTTTCAGCGTCTCTCCAGGGGCCTGCCTCATGTCTTGCAGGCGTTGGATTGGCGCCTCTCCTTCCCTGCGAGAGAGGTACTGGTTCAAGAATGCTTTCTTCAAGTCCGGCCAACTTCTGATGCTTAGGGGAGGAAGCCTGCTATACCACACCTCGGCGGCTCCGCCTAGTGTTAAATGGAAGGCTCTGCACTTTAGAGCAGGTGAGGCTCCCCTAAGACTCATTTGCGTCATATATTTTGTGAGGTGCTTCTCCGGATCCCCTTTTCCCTCATACTTGGGGATCTTAGGGGGCATGAAATTAGTTGGCATTGGGAAGCTCCGGATTTCCCTTGAGAAAGGGAGGTTATCGTCATCGTCGTCAATCTCATAAGATCGGCAGGGCCCCTCTGATCCTTGATCATCTTGGATGTCTTGGGGTGGAGGGGGGGCTTTCCCCCGGCTTCCCCAATCGACTAAGTTTCTCCTCTCCCTCCTATTTCTAGGAGGAGGGGGCGGAACATACTCTTCTTCGTGGTCTGACCGGACCGACCCTCTTGAAGGGCGGACCCTATTGCTAGGATCGTTCCCTATCCGGTCGAAGACGCTTACTGACCTCTGGTCATCGTGTTTTTGAGGAAAGTTGTCCCCCAAGAGTGGTTCTGATGGGTGGCTCTCCTGCACATAAGATGTCACTTCGGTGTTACCCTCTCTTTCGAGAGGACGTTCTGTGTGCCGGCTCATGTGGCCTCGAGAATGAGACAAAGGGATTTCCTGTACCGAATACGATCCTTGGGGCATCTGGTGTCCCTGGGCTTGCATGAGAAGTTCCCGCATCGCCATATTCTGAGCTGCTATGTCTCTCATGCCCGCAGCTATCTGGGCCATTCCTTCAGTGAGTATGGCTGTTCTTTCGCCTCGTCGACGCCGGTGATGCGGTCTCTGATGAGTAACATTGTTATGGAGTACCTCTTCTTCAGAGGCCTCTCTGATGGGGTTGTCTTCACGGCTGTAGCTCATCCTACCTCTTCTTTCAAGGATAGTAAGAACTTGGATTGTAATTCGACTTTTGTTCTTTTTCAAGAATGCCCCCTTTTCAGGGTCAGTCGTCGGTTTTCCAGTGTCTTCTCCGATGGGGAATGTAAAACTTTAAATGGGGAATGACGTTTCCACCGACGACGCCAAACTGTTGACCTCCAAAAATGGCTCCTCCACGTGGCCAACTTATAGTTACTCCACGTATTCCCCCCTGCGAAATGAACAAATAGTCAGGCGCACACGGTCGGAACCGACGGGGGTGGCGGCCGTATACACTCCGACGGTCAAGTCAGGTTTGGGTGGTCGGAACAGTGCCCTGGGGCTACACAAATCAATCAATAAAGGGGGAGGAGAATATATAAACTTGTTATGGAATGCTATGTATTGAGAGTTTCATTACCTTTGCCTCTTGCCAAACTTTGGGTATTTATAGGTGGTATGAACCGTGGGATGTGGAACACGTGTATACATCTGACGGTATGAAGCGTCTGCTCATAGGCGTCAATCAGCCGCGCTTGTAGAGTGGGCAGACAGTTTGTTTCCCCCGAGTTGAATTGACATAAAGTTGATAAATCACATCTAATAGTCTCATGGGGACGTCAAATCAATTTAAACCTTATATGCAGAACAAATCTTAAATTGGCAACGGATCTTCTAACCGGGGTCCACCTGAACCCGACCTCGGAGGTGGGATACTTCGGCAGATCAGTAGTAGGAATCGATGTATCACTTCGGAGAAGCTTCGGGAAGGTCGGAGTGGTTTATTTGATCTCGGCTTCGGTGGTGAGATGACACTTCGATATCGAGGCTCCTACAATGACTCAGGCAGCACATCTGCTGCATTTTTGAAGAGCAAGTTTGGGAAGCTTACCAAAGAAGAAAGAGTACTTAAAAGTAATTTATGTCCAAGCTTAATAGTTTTCAAGATCTCTGAGTCAAGAATTCCAATGACTTCCCTCGGTATAAGACAGAATAATAAGGTACCAGTTGATAACAAATTTACGACATATACGTCTCCATCATTAATCCTATCCAATCCAATATTTATACGTGTTTAACACTGACAAATATAAACAAGAAATCACAGAATTCACCATTAACAAAGCAAAACAAAGCATAATATAACTTACAAGAAAGCTAAAACCAGTGACACCACATAGAGAAATGGCTATGGAGGTGCTGGAAAGAGAGAGTTCACCCAAATGACCAACCATCATTACTGATATTACTTGAAGCAGATACTGTGATAGAGTCACAGCTACCATAGGTCCTGCTAAGTACCCCAGTCTCTTCATCTCCTCCCCTATCAATAAACCCCATCTCACTCTCTCTCTCTTCTCTTCTCTATCTTCTTTCAACAACAAAACCTCCTCCATTTTTCTTTGTAGAGTTCGAAGATTTTCTTTTCTTTCTTTCTCAGCAGCCCAACCTTCAAGAATTTGGAGTTCCTGGACTGACTCTCAGAGTAAGAAAATGATATATAGGGATTGTTTGAGAAAGTCTTCCATAAAATTATTAGTAGTTGATAGTCACACATTTTTCATATTTTTTAACAAAAATAAAAGCAACTGGTCCAAGCGTCCAACCTCTTCAATGAAAGCCATGATGCTCATACTCGAGTACGAGTATGTCTCTAAGGGATTGTTTGGGTTCGATTTTTTCATCCAAAAAATTGATTTTTTAACCGTTATTTTACTATTCCAGCCGTCATATTTGACTTCTTCTCTCACAGGTGGACCTCACTTTTCTCCTAACGGTCAAAAAATCAATTCTCAAAATCACTCCCAAACAGGCTCTAAGTATCGAATCTTTTATTCTTTTAAATATAGGATATGAAAGCATGGTTAAAAAAAATCTAAATTTTGGATACAAGTACGTGGGTTCGTCTTTGAAACTTGAATTTTTTTTACTAATTAAAGATGTTTTGAATAGACCAGAATCAATTATTCACAAAGAATGAAATAATATTAAATAAGGATTAAGACAAATAAAATAAAATTTTGGGATTTAGTTTTTAATTATGAGAAGTTAATTACTAAGTGTTATATAGACTAAAAAATGAGGAACCTGATTGCAATTTGAATTTAGTGAAGTACTAAGTAGTATTATATGGAACCATTTTCATTTTATACAAACAAAACTCTAAACCACAGATACATAGAAAGAAAGAAGGAAAAAAAGTGAGAAAAGAAAAGGGAAAGAAAAAAGAAAGAAGAAGAGAAAATCTAACACCGTCACCTTTCTTCCCCTCTCGGAGGTGACGCTAAATTTATAGAGAGTAGGAAAAAAAATGAAGCAAAAAAAGGCGAAGTGTCCGGTTGAAATTTGGAGGATTCAATACATATCTCATACTCATACACACATTTCGTGTCGTATCCGACACGAATACTCTAACCATTTCAAAGAGTTTGAACATCAGAAAATGAAAGATGATTTGTTGTTATCCCAGAAAGTAGCTTACCATTATGTGACCTGCAATCTGAATCAATATATTATAGATTTAGCCCATGTTTGAGCCCCATTACTTTCAAAAAATACATTCTTAAATAATATTTTGATATCATTTTAACGATACATTCTTCAATAAAATAGTATTACATGTAAATCTAAAATTTTTACTTATTTTTTAATCACATATTTTCCATCAATACATTATTTAAAAATTTATTTTCTCCGGGCTCAAACAAGGGCTTATTAAAAGACTTTACTTTATCTATCAAACATTAGTCAGCAAATGAAAGATGATTTGTTGTTATCCCAGAAAGTAACTTACCATTACGTGACCTGCAGTCTGAATCAATATATTATAGATTTATTAAAAGACTATAACTTTTTCTAAAACATTAGTCAACAGTTAAAGGCACGATCCTCTTGGTTTCTTTGAAGGCATGATCCTCTTTTGTCTCTTTGTAGTAGTCCTTATGTCTACATACATCTTCCTTTACGGTCAAGTGTCAAACTCAAATAGAGAAATGTTTCAATATATTATATATTATGGGTACGTTTATTTTTCATTTTTGTAAAAATAAAAATAAAAAATATAATTATTATGGACTCCATAAGAGATAGAAATTTAAATTTGATGACTTGATGTGATGGATAATGATTATATTTTTCATTTTAATGGAAAAAGAATGAAAAACAAACCGGGACTATATCTCGTGACTTATATTACATCGTTTATAATAATTACATACAGTCAGTAGAACAAGTTAATTAATTTTAATTATATATTTTACGAAAATCACAATTTTTATCAATTTTTTGATCACATATTTCATGAACTTTTATCTCAATATGCTATCAAAAGCTTTGTCAAACAAGCTATTTATGTCTTCCAGTAAATTTTGTTGGGAAATATTATGTATAAAGAAAACACAATTTTGCAAAATTAATTTAATTCAACAATAAACTAATTTAAATAAGAGTTTAGAAAAAAATTTCATTTGGAAAGTCGAGTCAAATTTGTTAACTAAAGTTTGTGTAAGTATTAACGGCTCCACTTTTTAACATTGATATTATATTTGTGCATACTACACATCAATGGAGTGTCTTATTAAGCTCTCAAATTCTCTTTAGCCACGATTTTATATATTCTTTAAAATTAATTTTTTTCTTAAATTCATTTTCGACTCCACAACTTTTTTTTATAATATAAGCAAGTATATTAAAGTTATAAAGAATTTATAATTTGCACTCTCAATTAAACAATAATAAAATGAATATTAAAACTTATAAAAATGAAGGTTCAAAGCTTTAAAATAATTTATTGTTTTACAAATTTGACCATGAACACAACAAAATGAAGAAAAAATATTCATCCAGTCAACTTTAAATTAATGAAAAACAAGATTTAATTTTTCATTTTTCTTGTTATGACATGAATCATTCCATACGGTTTATTTCAATGTCCCCATTAACAACATACAACATTATATTTTTCATCAAGTGAAACGATTCATCAAAAAACTAAGACACCAAGGTATAAAACGTCAAAACAATGTAAATGAGCATTTTTAGCTGCATGAACTCTCTCTTGGAGATATGGTCACAAGGTATTATGTTATAGATCATCAATGAGAAACAAGTTTCAACTTGGTCACCAATAGTGTTGAACCCAATTCTCTCTTCAAACAACAGTACAAAATCTTCCAAAACCCGATTAAGAACCCTTTGTAACCAAACCACTATAAGGCAAATCATCGGAGCTCATACTAGCAAACGGTTATAACGTATAACTACCAAAGGATAGATAATCGTGTATGAGAAGACAGAAACTAAGTTCAGTATGATAACTTATATGGGCATTTCTCGAATGTGGGGTTCCCTGGAAACTTGGTAAACTGCCTCCAACATATAAAATTTGGATGCCACGTTGACTTTTGTAAAGTAAATCATCGGCCAAGAAGCTTTACCATCCATGCTCCACCCAAATAAAGACCCATAAGGGGTCCAGCCAGCAGCAGTTGAGTAAGAGGATCTGTTGATGGTGTAAGTATTGCAGCAGCAATCACTGCACCTACCACTACATATCTCCAAACAGAGAGCATCTGTTCTGATGACACTAAGCCCAGTTGCCCAATTAGCAGTTGTATTACTGGAACCTGTAGAGGGCGACAAAAAGACGAGGCATGAATCAATTTGTTGAAAGGAAATATTGCATTACATCTGAGATTAAAACAATCTGATCCATGTGAGCGGAACTTCTTTTTTTAGCATCTTGCAGACATTATTATCTTTTTGCGCCTATTTCTTCCCATCAGATAATTAGATGGTGTTCCTCAACCTCCAAAACATCTAATCCATTCCTATCAAATCCACCAATTGTTCTCCCCACAAGGAGGAGAACGGTGCCACAAATTTACATCACCGGACAACACATTAGCCCATAAACAATACACTTGTTCAAATGACACATTTGAAATTGTACTTGAGCCACTGATTTAGATAGCAATATTGCAAAACCCAAGTGTTCTTTCCAACCCAAACATGACAAGGCTTTATTAGTTTATGAAGGAAATGACTTCCATAACCTTCGAGCAAAAATAGTCCAAGAAACCTATGAGGATAGGAAAGTCATTTCACCACTGTAGAATACGAAAGACGAATTGATAAACCAAGTTAAATGGAAGGTCAGATATCAGCACTATTTCGGTATAAACATCAAAAAAATCAAAAAGCAGTTGGAATAGATCAGTAACTTTACACAAATATAAATAGATATAGTAAACACACAGGAGATTAAGTGGCCATTTCAAACTAGAGTGTGGGTAATGAACAAAATAAACAACAGAAAAGGAGTAAACTGCAATTAACACTGTGATTACTACTAACAACCTATCCAGGAAGACAGGATAATATTATTGAAACAGAATATTCTGAATGAAGGAGATAATGCAGATAAAGAATAAACTCTACCTGGAAAGATAATCCAGTGCTAAACATGAGCACAAGGACAAATTCAAAGTACTGATCAATAGACCACAGTGATTCAACAACCCCTTCCGCGTAACTAACAAAAAATGTCAAGGCTGCTGGAGTGAGAACGTAATAAGAGAAGATTAGGCCTGCATAAAAAAGAACTGAGGACCCTAGGACAATTGGCCCCAGGAATCTTCTCTCTTCCTTTGTTAAACCCGGAAAAACAAACGATATCATCTCATAGAGAATCACAGGGCTTCCTAGTAGGAGGCCACAGTATCCTGAAACCTGCATCAAATATGAAATTATTCATTCTGTACAACAAAATGTAAAAGAGAAAACAAAAACTGTCATCCCAACACTTTTGGTTTAAGAAAGGAAAAAAATATATATATATATTGCTATGAAGGGGCTACTAACTGGATATACAGTAAGTGTTCCCTGGCAGCAAATGTTCAAAGTTTGCCTAGACTATGAAGGAAATAACTTGAATTTCATAAAATGAGAAATACTCTGTTTTTCTGTGATGCATTAAATATGAAACCCATTCTTACTAAAATTCAACCCTGACATGAAGGATTACATCTTGAAATTCAACGAGAGCATGAGTGACGCTTCCTGATGTAGATAAACTAAGCAATTGCTAACAGCTTTGAAGTAGATTAACTGTGTATTTTCAGATTGCATACTAATTTTCCACTTAAAGAGTGATTAGTTACATCAGAAAGTTAAAGTTTAACATCTAATCCAGTTATGAAAAAGTATACTCGAATGTAGTTATTATATTCTGTAACCTGCCAAAACTATACACAGTTCTTGAATTGGAATAAGTGAAACTTTGAAAGGGCATAAGATAACAGGTGAAGCAATTTAGAGAAGGAAACATTAGTCCTGTCATATGAATCACTAACTTACTAAACTTTTGCCAACAATGGCCTTTACCTAAGATAAATAGAAAGCGATATGACAAAAGCACTTGTGTCACTCCCTTGTATGGAAACAAAACCAAGGCACAATCTAACTGCAGTCGTCAAGTTTAGCCCCCTTTTTGACAATATATATACTCTAATTAGAAACTATCACTAACAAGGGGTAGATTACATACAGAAAACACATATGCTAATATGTCGTGTCTAAGGTCAAGAAATGTTTTACCTCTAGATTAGGTTACACGAAAGGTTCATTAAATCCCAGCTGTACATGTATTTCAGGGGCTAAATGGGAGCCTTGGAATTCTCATTACTGGTAACAGACACAGACAAGAAAATGCAACTAGAGATAGAAGCTGTAGTTTCGAATGACCAGAAGTCTGAATGGCTACAATAATTAAGTTATAAAATTTTATTTAATGCCAAATGAAAAGAGAACTACAAATTCACTTATGGAACTTAGAGATATTGATGATAAAAACATGTACCTTTAGAGATGTGAAGAAGAACTCTCCAGGAGCTAGTTGCAAAAATCGAACACCTTGTGCACTAACTGGAGCTTCAAGAAATATAATAAGTTCCTTTGAGAACGCAAAACAACCAAGCATAGCAGCTCCAATGGCTAAAACTGACGTGAAAATTCTCTGTCTCAACTCCTCTAAATGATCATATATGCTCATTTCTTTATCATCAGGAAGGAGCTCTTTACTAGGATAAAGAAAATTGTAAATAGGATTCCCATCATCATCTGTATCGCGGGTCAGAATATTGGGGATCTAAGTACCAGACACAGTACTTTGAGCACTCGCAAAACTGAAGTGCAATATAGCCTATCCAATTATGAAATTCGCACCTATGGCGCTAGTTATTCACAAAAGTCACAAACCAACTTATATATAACTAAACTGTTAAAAAAACTACCTCGAGACACCATGATGAAGAAATAATGCGCCACAAGCAAAAAGACATGAAGCCGTAGCCTTTACAACAATTCCACTCCAAAACTACACCAAAATATAATATTATAACAAGAAGGCATCAAAACTTGAAGTTTTGAACAATAACCCAGTGTCAGCAATGAACTACCGACAGAATTTAGATAACCTGAAGAAATAAAATGCCCAGATCAAGAAATACGGAAAATCGAAAACCTGCAAAATGAATGATTGCAGCTAAAAGCATTCAAATGAGACCATATTTTACCCTTTCTATCTTCAACTGCTAAGTCAGCTCCATTCAGACTGCCTCTACTCAATTCTTGCTGCTTCTCGGTGGCATCTTCAACCGCTGAGCAAACAATCCTTGCAAATTGCTTAGAATTCGTTTTATTCGAGAAGCTCGCTGGTTTGGGTTTTCTAGTGTTGATTTGCGAAGATGTTTTAGGGACTGGGGACGAATGTAAGCATTTGAAGCAAAAGGGGTTATTTTTCAGGTGTAGATTGTTGATCAGAGCACCTGTGCTCTCCATTTCTGTTGACGGTCTGTGGTTATGTGAGAAAAATGTGCTGATTTGAGCTTGCAATAGCACGCTTGTCGAATGGCTCGAATCTATGGATAATGGGCAGAAGGGGTTGACGGACTAGGCCAAGGGAGCCTGACGATTGGAACACGGCTTCTTTTGTGCGATTTTATTGCGAGGAAATACACGAAAATGGCTCTTGGACTGTAGCAAATTTTGACATTGACCTTTGACCCAATAAATAAATTTAAAAAAATTAAGTTAAAAAAAAACTTTACACTAAAAGGATGATTTTACCCTTCAAAATTGTGACTGTAAAACAAAAACTCTCTAACCGACCCAAAAATCAAACCGTCGCACAGTAGCCTGAAAATTGACCGACCAACCATCGGCCAACTACACCAACGTCGTAGTGAGTAAAATCGCCGACCAGAAGCACGATCTACACCGAAAAGAACGATACCGATTAGTTTTCTTGCAGATTTTTGTCAAAATGGAATAATATTACATTTTTTGTTCCGGTTGATTTATTGAATAATATGACATTTAATGAGTTTAATTAGATCTTATAAGCATAAGTAGTTAGATTGTGGGCATGTTGGGGTGAAAAATGTGATTTTTTTTTTAAAATTTTGGACCTCTATGACGTCAGCAATGACGATTTCCGGCGAGTTTCGTGAAACGTCGTAAAAAACAGTCGGACAACCCGACTGTTAACAGTCTGCAATTTTTTTTAGAAAAAATATATTAATTTTTATTTTTTTTATAATTTTTGTAATTAATTTGATTTTTTATTTCATTAAAACTAAATTATGTTATTTATTTATTTAATTTTTATAATTGTCTTTTATTTAATATAAATAATTGAATATTATCTAAAATTAACAATTTTGTGTTGTTCCCTTTTTTTTTTTAATGAAATATCTTTAATTTTTTTTTCAAATTTATTTAAATAATATAAATATTTTTTACATTTTTTTAAAATGTATTTAATTTGGAATTTTTTGTTTGTATTTATATTTTCCAAATGATTACAAGATTAATTTTTTTTATAATTAATTTATTTTAATTTGATTAAATAATAATGATGTTATTTATTTATGTAATTTTTATAATTGTCATTTTTTATATAATTTAATAATTAAATAGATAATGTTGTCCGAAATTAACAATTTATTTTGTTCCTTTTATTGTTCTTTTATTTTCACCTTTGATTTTTTTCTAATTTATTTAAATAATATTTATATTCTTTAATTTTTTTGAAAATGTATTTAATTTGATTTTTTTTAAATATATTTTCCAAATGTAATATTTGTGATTAATTTTCTTTATAACTAATTTATTTTAATGCGTATTGTATGGTAGTTAGAATTTGGTTCCCTTGATTTTGTGAGATTATGCTTTATTTTGTTATCTCTTGTTCAATGCTTTAACATTTGAATTTTTGCAGGATAGAGTATCATTTAGATGGGGAGTTGAGACGGATGGTGGGGAAGGCTACTTGGAACAGTAGTTTTGAGAGTTTTACTGCTGTGTTGGAGCTGCTTGATGATCAGCACAGAGATATGTTACGACAGTCCTTCTTGTGGCCATTGTACCAGTTTGCGAGAGGTGCAGTACTTAGGACAGATCATCGATGCACTTCTATGTCGGCTTCTGAGGCCAGTCGACGGTGATTCCCTCCAGTTCGACCTCGGGGGCAAGGTCGTCAGTTTCTCGACGTTTGAGTTTACATTGATCACTGGAATGAGGATTACCGGCGACGATACAGCCATTGAGAGAAGCAATAGGCTGTACGAGACGTACTTCCAGGGACATGGGTCGGTGCTTCTACCCGACTTGATGGTCGCAATCACGTGGTGCGACCAGATGCTAGATAGATTGAAGTTTAAGCTGGTCTACATCCTCGAGAGTGTGATGAGATGTCATCACAAGAAGACTGTCATCGACATTTTTCATTTGCAAGTTGTTGACGACTTCGATGCGTTCAACAACTATCTATGGGGCCGGAGATGCTACGAAAACACTGTACATGTCTTCACCAGAGCACACTCGAGGCCCAGGGGGTCGATGCGTAAATACGATACATATGGATTGCCCTTAGCGGTGCAGGTAAATGTTTAATATAATCAAAGTTAAAGTTTTAGTATATTACATTTGTGCATAATAAGGTATGTGTTACAGATTTGGGTGTATGAGACAGTCCCTGTACTGGGAGCCCGCTTTGCGCAGCGAGGGGAGACACGCTGCTCTCGGATACATCATTGGAGATCATCGCGAGCGGAGGGATGTCCCACTGGGAAACAATTATCGGCCCTCCTCGACGATCGTCAGGTAAGTATTATGCATTTGTGATTTATATTATACGTAGTTTAAAATTCTGTTTACATGATCGTTAAATAGTTGAAATGTCAATATGTCAGCTTGAAATCATACCTGAGTTGACGCCATCGATGGAAGAGGAGGCTCGGGGTCTTGTGCGGGATTTAGGCGTTCCGCACACCCCAGACGAGGAGATGTCTGATCTGAGTTTGGACTGAGATTGGGTATGTGAATGAAATATAATTTATTGAATATCGTCGACGTATAATTTATTGAATAATTTGTAATATTATTTATGTAAGAGGGCGGTCCAGCTAATCCACGATCACCTCCGCCGAGGGTATCGCAACCATCATTGGCATCACCTCCGCCGTGAGTATCGTCCCCGCCATTGGCATCACCTCCGTCGAGAGCATCACTGCCGCCAGTGGCATCACCTTCACCGAGGGCATCGCCGCCGCCATTGGCATCGCCTCCGTCCAAACACCTCCTCCGTGTGTCTCCGGCACACAGTGATGATTTGTATGCCCGTTTGACTGGATTTATAGCGGAGGAGGTCGGATCGCTACGACGAGATTTGACGGAGAGGGTCGATGATCTGTGACGAGAGTTGACAGGGAGGGTCAACGATCTGGCAGGGAAGGTCGACTATCTGACGGGGAGGGTCGACGATATGGGACAAGAGTTGACAGAGAGGGTTGACGATCTATCCCATGATGTTGGAATACTACAGTCTTCCGTTGTCAACCTTCAAGATACAGTAGCGGCGTTTAGAGGAGATTTAGTCGGCAGACGATGGGGGGACAGAGGGGATGGCGGAGATCATGATCGAGAGGGTGGCAGAGATGGTGATGGAGAGGGGGGTCACCCACATTTTTGGGGTGATGAGACATTGGAGTCATTATGGTTGTCTATGGAGGGGATGGCCCTGACAGGAGGGACGAAGAAGGTGGCGACGGAGGGAGAGGCCCCGATGGGAGGGGCGGAGGAGGTGGCCCCGAAGGTCAAGAGGACGCCCGGCGTGATTAAGGGTAAGAGACATGCTGTTGACGAGCCAGAGCAGGTGGTCGGCAAGAGGTTGAGAGTGCCGTCACAGTATGTTGTTTCCCCCTTCACGGCTGAGGCCAAGAGAAGGACGTTCATCGATGGGACGCATCCGAACTTATTCAGGGAGGTGGACAATGTCAAGTGGAAAGCGTTCGAAACAGAGTGGCGGAGAAATATCCCCGGGTAAGTATTGTATGATAACTCGTCTACACTTATTTTAACATTTCCCTATTTTTTACAGAGTTAGCCGCACGATAGGTCAAAGGACGGTCTCGGACTCTTACAAGTGGTTCCACGATATCACCACTGCGGGAGCTTGGCTCGCCGACGATGTAAGTGAACTATTCATTTCGTGTATTTTATGTATACGTCACTTTGTGTTTATTAAATGAATAACTCATACTTTTTTTGTGTTTCCTGCTGCAGCACATCGACCTGGCCATGGACTTGCTGCGAGATCAAGCTCAAATACATCCAAAATCATTTGATGTCCATGGTCGAGTCATATTAAACACCGAGTTCTTGCGTGCCGTTACCATAGAGTATCAGTCGCTCGAACTTATGGGTAACGAGTACACGATGCCAGAATATATGCTTGAGTGGGTGATAGGACTGTCACCGAGTGTCGGGGAAAAATCATGGGAGGGTTGTACACATATGTACATTCCAGCGTGCATCAATAAACACTATGTTACGCTGGAGATCGTTTTTGCTGACTCGACTATATATGTGTACGACCCAGATCATTCATATTTGACACAAGGCCAGTTGGAGAAAAACCTAGAGTCCGTGGCTGTAATTGTTCCTATGATGGCCAGACGAGCGGTGATAAATGTACAGGACAAATTGCGGATTGTTTGGAACACGACGACAGCGCGACAGTTCGAAAGGTAAGTGTTTGAACTTTGTTGTTTTTATCTTTCAGATTTAGTTTTTACTTACACAGTACTGAATTGATTCATTCTTGTTCAATTGCAGCGGCGACTGCGACATATTTGCCATTAAGTACGTTGAATTTTTAAGTATAGGGCATACGGTTGATGGAATCAACCAGTCGTGGAAACTAGCATGTGATTTGTTCGAATTTAATGCTGACCCGCAAATTTGTATTAAATATATGTAACATTTCAATTGTAAATTTAATTATTTTTTGTGATTATGAAATAATTGTAAATTTGTGTTCAATGTATATAACATTCACATTGGTAATTTAATTATATTTTTTGTTTTGTTATTTTACACATAGGTCGAGTATGGAACTATTTTTTTTTATATGAATCATTATAAATATCATTTATCAAGAATAAATATTGAACATCGAAGATTTATAAAGAACAAATATTGAACAGTGTAAAGTAAAAGGAAATATTATTCATTTAACGTACCTGTCTAATCGTCATTTAGGAAAATTTGACTGGTACAATATTGTCGAGTATGCCCTACGGCTCTACACCTGCCACACCTACGCGGTCGAGAAAACTCTCCGGTAGATGGTATTCTAAATGTACTTGGATGTTCAGGACCACACGGTTCAACTGCTTGTGGCAACAAATTATGAAATGGGAGAATGTGATCGGGAACTTCCCACTCGACTTCATTTAGCAGAGGAAATATAGTCTCAGCATATGCTATTCTCCAAGACTCAGTCGTATAATACAAAGAGCATAACGGTCTCGCAGCAAAGACTCGATACATGGCCACCACAACTGCATGCTCACATGGAAAACTCTCCAACTGAAATCCCGTACAACCGCATGTGTTATCAGTCAAATCCACCATATATGTCGTATTACGTGCACATTGCACGGAGAAGCGAAACTCATCTAGTGCTTCTACATTCAACTTCCTCGCAACCTCTGCTGCCTTAAATAGTTTCTCCTCTTGAGCTGGGGCCAACACGCTAGTGCAATTCTGTGATGCCGCACGTCTGTTATGAAACCACTGTTGTAGCTTGTTACGAATGTTCTCAATCATTACGAGAATTGGTAACTCTCGATCCTTCTTAAACAATGCATTGAGAGACTCCGCGTTATTCGACGTCATCAAGTTGTATCGACGTCCTGGAAAGTATGACCGCGCCCAATGTTCGATCCCCATCTTCGTCAGATACTCCAACGCCGGTAATGATTTACTTCCTATCTCGAGCATGAACTTATTACACTCTTCAGCACTGTAAGCTTCGGCTGCTCTCTTGAACAATGACACGATGCCTGTGCCCCGATACCTAGTTTTCAAATTACCTTGTATATGGTACATGCAATACCTGTGATGTGCCTCGGGAAAAATTTCAGCGATACCGTTTATTATAGACTGTCCCCGATCGGTTACAAAGGCAAGGTCTTCGACTTCCTCGATAACTTCCCTCAGTTTAGAAAAGAACCAACGCATGGATAGATCATTCTCACTGTTAACTATGCCGAATGCAATAGGGTAAATTTGAATGTTGGCGTCTTGATATGTAGCAATAATTAATTTGCCTTGATATTTAGCTTTCAGACTTGTACCATCAATTAGAATTACGGGTCGCATTGCATTTCGAAAATTCCAAATAAGTTGTCCAAGAGTCATGAAAAAATACTTAAAATCAGAGTCATGAAAAAATACTTAAAACAATTATCGCCCCCCGTCTCAATAAAAAATGTCGTGCCAGGATTAGTTGTCCCCATGTTATGGCAATACCTAGCCAATTTAGCATAGCTCTCTTTAGCCGATCCCATTAAATCCTCCAATGCACATTCTTTAGCCTTTTAGGCTTTTCTGGTAGCTCATGACCACTCCATACTCTCGACGAATGTCGTTAATGATGTCCGAAGGTCTGTAGATCGTCCGTGAATCCTGATACTTGTGCATTATCTGTCAACCAATAAACCATGCTCAAGCTTACCTGTGATCGTTTCGAAAAATTCCCACTTCGCAAGTATGTTCCCGTGAATACTTGCGAATTACAAAGCATTCATTCGTGTACATCTTAGTTGCTCTCAAGCGCTAATTGCAACTGTCTTCGACGCAGGCAATTGTCAACAATGACTTGTTTGATTTCTTTACCTTGAACTCAAAGTTATATTTTAATGCCAGCCGGTGCACAGCTTCCTGCAAATCTTTCTTGGTTTCAAACAGTTGCTCGACCTGCAAGTCCTCATCATCGGGAGCCACACGGGAAGAATTGGAGGACGGTCCACTTGTTCCAACTTGTGAGCTCCTACCCGGCTCGTGTCTCTGTCGGGATAAAGCAATCAAATTGTCATTTGTAAACTCGTTTATATTCTCATTGTCTTCAACTGTCGACGAAATTCTGCGCGTAACAGCTACATCACGATCAGAAACAACTGTCTCAGGAATAACCACATCATCCGCATGAACTATCTCCACTGTCTCCCAAAAACCTCGATCATTGTTATCCGCCCTATCTGAATTTTCGCGTTCACCTTCGATAACATCCTTTGTAATTAAAGTCACACCAAGAACAGTCGGAGTCCGATGCATTTTATTCAATTCTAATTCAATTCAACATCATTAGTAACGAATACCGGTGGCATCGGAATGGATGAATCCCCATAACCGTTGAATAGATATCTCAATTGCATATCTATTGAGATTGATCGATATTCATCTTATTTTGCAAATTGTGGTACATTTCTAAGTATGGTGTACTCTCTGTTATTGGAATTGCAATACAACCACGTATGTCACTCGTCCATCTTCATTCCCACCGATTATTTTCATTCAATTCAAAATCACCGAAATAACAGACGGGGATTATCATATCTGCATGAGGAAATGGATTTAATCAACTTCATTTATTAATTATAAGAAAAAATCAGTGCCAACAAAAATCAGTGCAGAGTCGGTGTTAATTGGCTGTTTAACAGCCGAACAGTCGGCTGTTAAAAAGCCGACAGTCGGCTGTTTTTGCACAAGAATTCTTCTACGGTTCTAAAGAAGAATATTATACATCTGTTCAATTTTTTTTTATAGGTAAGATCTGTTAAAAAAAAATTATGCTAACTACTATGTCGACATAAAATTTTTCTATTCAAAGGTATACTAATTTACTGAAAACGAAATTAAACATGCATAAATGTACTTACCGATTTGACGTAATTGATATGAAAAAAAATTTCGACTTCAACGTTTCAAAGTTTTTCTAGATTTTGAGGTTCAAGCAGATGAAAATATGAGAGTTTTTTCTGTGTTAGAAGCTCGTTTTGAAGTTTTTATAAGTGGGGAAGTGTTTGATTTTCAATTATTAACTAAAATGGTAGTATAGTCCTTTCAATAATATATTGTTTTGTAATTGTACAAAACTTTTAAGGGTATCTTTGTCTTTTATCATACAAGAGGTCAATGTCATAATATTCATGATTTTGAAAGTCAAAGTGGAATTTAGGTCCTTTGACTGGATCAAACTTAAAAGTACCCCTTTTATTGCTTATGTTGATGATAATGGCTCAGATAATTATGCAAATGTTGCCATATGAGTGACTAAAATTTTCAAATATTTCTCAACTTTAAAGTTCTTTGAAAGTGGTCCATGGAGTTATATATTTCATTAACCTTTAAAATACTTTCAAGTGGATTGGGGGTGGATCCAAACGACTTGGGTTAGGAAGTCACAAATAGAATTTATAAAGTATCTTCTAATTAAAAAAAAAAAAGGCTAAACAAAAATTTCTTTTTTTCCAAAATTTAGAGGGTCAATTAACCTTATAATCCCCCCAGGTCCGCCCCTGAAGTGAATATCGAACTTTAACACGTTGTACTTCATTTTATTAGTCATTAAACTTTAAAATACTTTCGACTATTGAGTGAGTGATGAAGTACAACGTATGAAAATCTAGTGAGACTATTCAAAAATATTTTAAAGTTCAATGAGTAAACTGTAACAGAAATATAAGTTTAGTAAGTAATGAAACATTTAATTCATATATTATTAAAAAATAATACTCGACTTGTTTATTAACTTAAAAAATCTTTACCATAATTGAGTCGAGCCTATCATTTCTCGTTTTTTGTGATTACCAATGACATTTGTTCTGCTATACAAAGATTGCCTTCTTTTCTTCTTTCTCTACAATTCATTATAGATTTGAAACATTATCTTTCAATCTAGTATTTGTCACTTGTTCTTCTCTTCCTCCAAATCATGTCTTCTTGGTTTGTGTCGTGGATTGAGAAATCAAAACCAAAGGTACCCAACCCATTATAAAAATTTGTACATTCAAGGGTTGCAAAGTTTTTAATAAAAGTTTTAACTAATTTTGATAAAAGTAAATAAGATGTGTAATTAAAAAGTTGATAAATCCCATCCCATTTTATTGAAACGTGTCAGCCTATCGATTTTTTTTTAATATTTAAACAAGTTTCATGTAAAAAGATTACAGTTCTAATTCTCTGGTCGATTGGCACGAGTTTTTGTTCTGCTTGTCTTCAAATATTGTATACAAATTTTTGCATTCACCATCCTCCGAGACAGTAGGACAAGTAGGGCAAAAAAAAAATATGAACCCAGTCCAAATCTGTTGCTTGCGTATGACCCTAGACGACTAGTCCTAGTCAGCGTGCCAGCATCTCGCTCATTGACTCTCCATCTCTCTCTGTCTCGCTTTCTCCGACGACTACCAACCCAGTTTCTCTCAATTTAAGTGTGATCAGCACAAAAGATCCTTGCTTTTTAATGTTATTGTGTAAAACGTCATATTTTTTATTTTTTAGCATATTCACCCCTACCTTCACCTTTCATTGTTAAAATCATCATTTTCATCCAATTTTTGGTGTAAAATGACAAATATATCCTCATATTTAAATAAAAAATAAAAAATGAAAGAACAAATTACAATCATATACCCTAACTTTTAAAAAAGTGCAAATGAATCCAAATAAAATATTAAATGGGTAATTAGCACAAAACGTTCGTATCTTCCATTACTCATGTAAAATGACAAATATATCATCCTATTTAAATAAAACAACCATACACCTAACTTTTAAAAAAATGAAAATGAATCCAAATAAAATATTAAATGGGTAATTAGTACAAAACGTCCATATTATCCAATACTATTATGCAAACGTCCCTACATTTCTTTTTGACATTTCCATCCACTTTTTAATTAAAACCTATAAAATAACAAATATACCTCCTTTTTTAAATAAAAAAATAAAGAAAAGAAAAATAAAGAAAAAATTGTAACTGTACTCTCAAAATTTTTCAAAAAAGTACAAATAAATAAGAAAAAAATTAAAAAAAAACTTTCTTTTTTAATTATTAATTTGAAATTTATTTGTAGTTTTTTGAAAAATTTGGAAGTATAGTTGCAATTTTTTTTTCTTCTTTATATTTTTGTTTATTTAAAAATAAGGGCATATTTGTTATTTTACAGTTTTTAATTGAAAAACTAAATATAAATAATGATTTTTGCAATGAAATATGAAAATAAGAGTGAAAAAATCAAAAAAAATAAAAATAAAAGGTATGGACGTTTTGTACGAATTACCATTTTAATAATTTATTTGGACTTATTCTCACTTTTTCAAAAAAAAAAAAAAGATTGGGAGTATGATTGCAACTTGTTGATTAATTTTTCTTTTCTTTTTATTTTATTTAAATAAGAGGATATGTTTGTCATTTTACATGAGAAAATAGATGAAAATGATAATTTCCATAATGAAATATGAAGGTGAGGGGGAAAATGACAAAAAATGAAAGGTACGGACGTTTTGCACAATAACATTCAAAAATAAGGATATTTTGCGCTAATTACCCTTTCTGGATACCAAATTCTTTGGATATTTTTGTACCTGTTAATTGTTTCTTGGATTTGAGTTAATGATGGTTTCACTTACAATGAATTTGATTCTCGCTTTTCTTCAAGTTTCCAACTAGGGCAATAGAATTCTTTTGCATTCTCTCTTATTTCTTGGTTCAATTTTCTACCGCTACCTCTGTACTAATCTTCCACTAAATTTTTGGAGGAAGCCTTATCATCGACCCAAACCGATTTTGGACAAGTCGGTTCGATTTCAGTTCCAAACTTGGAGGACCTTTTATTATTTTTTTCCAGAGTCGAGGACAGATTTTTGAAATATTACTAGTGAATGCACATGCATTTCATGTATAGTAGGTGATGTAGTGTAAGTAATGATGTTGGATTTGATTTTGTGAGATTTTATTTTCAAACGTCTTCTCTACCCAAATAAGCGATAGAGCACGTCTATACTATGGGTTCTCTTCAAAGATAAAACAAAGGCTTTAAACTCTAAAGACAACATCGAAAGAATAGACTCTAAAGACAGCATGGAAAGAGTAGAAATATATTTCCAATAAATTTGATAAGGGAGATGGTAAGTACAAAAAACTGGCAAAACATACGTTTCCTTTCATTTCTCTGACTTTAATCAAACTTCCGACAAAACCACGTACGTCACAAACTCACAACGATCTAAAAAGTTACCAACACCTCATCTATCTCTCTTGCTAGGATTTACAAATTTTTGTCGAACAATATAAATTTGTTTGAAGTGATATGAATTACAAGGAATTGCATGTGAATTTTCATCTAAGGTTAGATCAGTGCAAGGCAAACCTTGTCATTAAAGTTTCACCATCCATTTCGAGCATATATCATCTCCATTTTCAGCTTTCTACTACAGTTTGATTGTTTAAGATTAACTGAAGTCTTTTCACCCACCTCAAAAAAATAATATTAGGTGAGGTGGACGTGAACTACATGTGTTAATAAACTATCTATTTTTCCGTAGTAGAAAATTAATACCATAAACTATAACACAACATAAGTAACTGAAGCAGAAAATGATGAATTAATGATATCTGTTTGAGAAATGTCTTAGAATCTGACAGATTAAACCCAATCAGCAAGAGTTTGAGAACAATAGAGAGAGAGAGAGGATCCACATTTACTTCACAAATTTTCTTTTCTTCCTTCTCTTGGACCTGTTTAATTAAATACTAAGTACTAAATTATGGGACAAACAAAGGTATAAAATATAAGTTATAAACCACATCAATTGTATTTTACACTCATCCAATTGTATTAAATGTTTTAACTTTCAAATTAAGAATGAATGCACACGTGCACTCAAATATACACACAAAAGATTCTATACATTATTTAGCCTTATCAACAGGCAATAGTAATTTAAAAAATTATATTTGAAATAATACTACAATATTGGAGTGTACAATGTGTTTTATGTTCAGTTTCAACAGGTACTAAATTCAAAGATTAGTATATACTTGAGCACATGCTACAAGAAAAATCAAATATCCATGAACTGATTTTTCAATGTAGCATTTTTGCACAATTCAGTAGTACCCAAAAGAAATGTATATCAAGTAAAAGGAAAAGCACCAAGTAAAAAGAGATAAAACTAAATTGTTTTGAAATACACTGGATGTGAGAAAACAGTGATTTAAATTTATTTAACACGTGAAATCCTCAATATGCAGGAAAAAAAAAAAACAACAACAACAAAACATGTTATAGTCATTGAATCAAAAGGAAACACCAACAGTATTGATGAGCATATTAGTGTGTGTCATACCTGCGAAGGCAAGATTAGCCAGACACTCATGATTCTTCATGATAAAGAATTATCCAAAGTTTGACCCTTCGATCCCCTTCAAAGAAACATTATCACACATTCCAGAGGAAAAATATAAGAACCAATTAAATCGCACAAGCAAGTAAACGCATAATATTTATCAAGCTATTTACACCAAAGAAAAGGAGAAAACATGTAATAAAACTGTACTTTTCCAGATTCTCGTATAATAAGAAACAAGGGTAATTGACACAAAACGTCCATACCTCTCATGTCTATTGTGGAAAACGTTCCTACCTTTCATTTTTTGGCATTTTTGCCCCTACTTTCCACCTTTCTTGGCGCTGAACATCATTTTCACCAATTTTGAGCAATTTTATCCTTCATTCAAATAAAACAAAAAGAAAGGAAATGAAGCAACGAATAACTAATTGCAACCACAGCCCCCAATTTTTAAAAAATTACAAATCAATCACAAATATATACAAAATTTTCAATGATACGAAGTTCCTCCTCTGGAGTGAATGCACCATTATTTAGATACGGTCTTAGGTGGTTCGTCCACCTCAAGTAACAACTTTTTCCACACCGGGCCAGCCCCAAGTGCTTCCGGACTGCATTCCATTTCCTTTCACCGTGCTTGGTAATGTACTCAATTAAACTGATGTCTTCTACAGATGTCCAGGGACCTTTTTAAGGTAGACCATTCCCACCGACATTTCCTCCACTAGTATCTTCCTCGATGTATGTTAAATCTATGCTATCTTTTGATATCATCTTTTCCTTACTTTCACTTGACATGCCCTTCACCTATTTTGTCAACAAATCAAGAAAAATGATTTAACAGTTCGGTTTTCAAATTGTCAATTCAGAGATGCCAAGATAAACATCTAGAACAATATTAGCCCATCCGGTAATTTTGGGATCTTAAATTATATAAAAAATGTTTTGCAAAAGTTCATTCATGTGAAGGCATTAACAGAAGTATAAGAAATATTATCATTGTAACTATTAATATTATTATCTAATTTAATTTTGATACCTCAATGCGGAGAAGACGGTCTTAGAAGCTGTAGTGTGCTCCTTGTAAATCAAATGGAGCTCAGATTCTAAAATGAAATTCCTTAAACTTGAAATTTAATGTTTCAAATGCAAATCCCAACCTCAAATTACCACTGCAATCGAAAAATAAGCACAAATCCAACTGAAAATCTTAAAAGAATACCCAAAAGCAAAATGATGTGGATCAAAAATTCAAGAGGAAAGATAAATCTACTATTGTTCTAAGCTATGATTTAGAAAACCCAGAATAAGAAAATTCTAGAAACCCTTTTGTCCAAGTGAAGAAGAGATGAAATTGGCCTAAGATCCACTTAGTCGAGAGAGGAAAATGACAAAGACGGAGAGAACGAGATGAAAGAGGCCTAGTCTAAACACATGAAAATGAAATTCGAAAAAAGAAGCATTATACGTCAAGTGTTGTTGGCACCTACGTTGAAAAGTTTGTATATATTTGTGACTGATTTGTAATTTTTTAAAAATTGGGGGTTGTGGTTGCAATTAGTTATTTGTTATTTCCTTTCCTTTCCTTTCTTTTTATTTTATTTGAATGGAGGGTAAAATTGTCTAAAATTAGCGAAAAGGACGCTCAGCGCCAAGAAAAATGGAAGGCAGGGGCAAAAATGTCAAAAAAAATGAAAGATAGGGACGTTTTGTGCCAATTACCCAAGAAACAAATAACATGATATTCAGTAAGATTGATTAATTAATTACCAAAATTTACTATATTTTGATTATGCGTAAATAGAACATAATTCTTGTCAGAGAAATTCAATCTTTATCCGTATAGAAGCATGATGTCAACTTTTCAAGATTTTAGTAATAACTAGTCTATGCTACGTGCGATGCACGAGCTGTGCATGAATTATGCTTTGGTTAGTGTATGTATTGAATATATCTGAAAATATATGGGAAGTTGGAATTTTTGGCAAGGAACTAACCAGTTATACGAGTCAATCACTCGTCTTTCCACAAAATGTCATTTTTCTACCAAAAGTTGCAGAATCAATAAAATCCATTAATAATGAGAATTCAAGTCATAGTCAGTCAAAGAAATACTCCACTGGACAGTAAAAGCATTCCAGGCAAAAAAGCTAGCACCATAACAGTACATCCTTCAACAAATTATAGTAGATATAAATGTATTATTGTATAGTAGAGAAATAATTCAAGGTAACGCAGAAGTTAGAACCTGAAAATCCTAAAATTCTTCATCAACGGCTATTTTCCTTAATGGAATGTTGAGTACTCCTTAAAACACGGTTTTTCTACAACACTTATGTGTCCATTCATGATGAGGAATTTGAGCAGTATTACTAAACTTCAAGGCACTGTATTGTTAAACGATGCTCTAATAGATATTTCATTAACTCAAACTCTGTAGAATTCAAAAACTCCTTAACATTACTCAATACTATATCTAGTTCCATCCAATATTGAGATTCAATATTTTCGAAGTCTAGAAGCTTATCCTCCATATGTATGCTTCTAACAATACCCGAACTTTTCTTGTCCATTTCAAAAGGAGGGAGTGAATATTATAAAAATGAAGCTCTCTTTCAAAGGAATTAGCTTCTTTTAGAAAATCAGTCTTTTATTACATAGAATATTCTAAACTGATGTTATCGACTAAATAAACTAATTGTTGAATCTCAAGAAGATTAGGTAAACTAAGGTCACAAGTAGGCATATCCTGGAAGAAGTTACAAATTCACATACAAACTAACAAGTGATATCTTTATTCTTAGACTGGAAAAAAGTGTGTTATCAGTACTTCGAGAGAAGTGGACTATTAGAAATTAATAGAAGGTAAAAATGTTATCTAGATTGTGTACAAATCTAAAGCATTTAGCCCTATGAGCAACAACTACTAAAATAGTTGTGGGAACGCAATTCTCAAGAGGTAAAAAAAGACTATAGCATTTAACAAGTTTGAAACAAATTGCTTCATTGGGATAAACTATAATGCAAGATACTTACAAGATACCACCCTCTTCCATTGCCTTTCCTGAGGCAGTCCCAGTGGTTTTTATATCCTCATCTCGTTCATTTAAACTAATAATTATATCTCCAGCTACTAAATCATTAATGTTCAAAACTGTCAAATGAAAAAGTTGAACAGTGGATTGGGAAAAATAAAGAATTATTCCAATTCTAGATGCACTTCCACTGCTAAAAAAAGGATGTTGGAACTGTCCTGAACAAGATTAAATACATATGCCTGGAGATGTGAACAAAAACTTCAAAGCATTTACCATAGTACACTCAGCAACTTAACTCTAGGAGAGAATATCCAAGTCTTAATTTTTATGCTGGTGAAAACAGCTATAACTAAAGAGTAACTTAGTGAGAAACATTAATGGTAATTTGACATGATTTTCTTTTATTATTTACACTTTGAAACAAAATGTTTACAAAGGCACAAAATTAATTTGTCCGTGTAAGATTTTTTATGTATATCATGACTCATGAGATTAGTAAAACTCAAGGCTGTGCATAGTAAATTAAGAAAAAATAAAGGAAAATAAAGTTAAGTTACAGTTATGTAAAAATTAGAGGAAAAAGGAACAATGCACTAATTTCCATTAGTTTAATACTATAAAAAGTGAAAGAGAATATTCGGAGTTAAATCCTCAAATGAAAGGAAATTGAGAATCCAAAACTGAATTTGGTGACTAATAAATCCAAACAACATTCTGAATTCGACTTAAATTTAAAGGGAACTTCTTCAAAATAATGGCAATATAAATAACTTTTTTTCCTTGTTAAAATAGAAGTACATTTTTTCGTGATGGATGATCAATGAAGTTTGTAAGAAAGTCATCAACTTTAATGATTTGTGTAATTACATAATTTACTTACAACTAACGGAGAAGGAAGAAAATAAATAGAGAAGAAAGAGAAAAAAGAAAGGAAGCACTTCTATTGAGACTTGCCGAAAATAGCTAATTTGTTCTAGAATTTTGTTAATTGCAATATTTAGCTTATGGGGGCATTTGACTCAAAAGTGTTGAGCTTCCGTTATTATGGAGGCTCAAGCATGAGCTTCCATAATAACGGAGGCATTATGGAGGCTCTTTCTCTATTTTTACACGCTACAATCCTGCTTTTTTGTTTCTCCACACTATCTATTTCACCATTTTCTCATGCTATTAACCATGTATCTTTAGAAAATTATTTTTGAGCACATAAGTAAGTTTAAATAAAAACATTATTTTTATATATATGTACATAAAAGGTATATAGTAATTATTTGGATGATCAAAAAATAATATCAATCAAAATGTTTACGAACCGTTTAAATAATAATTTATTGAGGGGATTAATTCAAAAGCAAAGGTGTGAATTCCATAAATATATGATTGAAAATATGTTTGAAAAAAAATAAATTTTAAAAAATGAAGACCAAACATATTAACAAATGAATATATTTATTTTTCGAGAAATGAGTTTTTATTACAATTTCATTTTTATCATGAAATGATTATAGTCTTAATATGTTAGATTGTGTTTCAAAATTACATAATCTATCAAATATAATTTTTAAAATTAATTTTTATAAAGTAATATATTTTTATGATTTTTTTTTGGAAGGTAAAATATAATAGTACTAAAAAATAGAAAATAATTAAATTCTTATTAATTTTATAAAATAATATGTTATGGAGGCTCATACTTGAGCCCATTATTACTTTACTAAAAAAAAAAAAAATCATAAAAATATATTACTTTATAAAAATTAATTTTAAAAATTATATTTGATAGATTATGTAATTTTGAAGCACAATCTAACATATTAAGATTAGAATCATTTCATGATAAAAATGAAATGGTAATAAAAACTCATTTTTCAAAAAATAAATATATTTATTTGTTAATATGTTTGGTCTTCATTTATTAAAATTTATTTTTCTTCAAACATATTTTCAATCATATATTTATGGAATTCACACTTTTGCTCTTAAATTAACTCCCTCAATAAATTATTATTTAAACGGTTCGTAAACATTTTGATTGAAATTATTTTTTGGTCAACCAAATGGTTACTATATACCTTTTACGTACATATATAAAAATAATGTTTTTATTTAAACTTACTTATGTGTTAAAAAATAAATTTTCTAAAGATACATGGTTGATAGCGTGAGAAAATGGTAAAAGAGATAGTGTGAAAAAATAAAGAGGCATGGCTGCAGCGTGTAAAATTGGAGAAAGAGTAAAGATGACTCTATGACTTAATCCTCCACGCCGCGTAAATTGAGGAAAAGCAATAAAGTCACTGTATCAAACATGTAAGATAAACGACGTCGTTTCTTTATCTCAATAAAAAAAAGTTACAGTAAGACAAAATGGAAGAATCTACTGTTCTTTCTACAGTACTGAAACATTGCCCTTTTTATATAGTAGGGAAAAGTAGGATCGAATAACAAAATCAAAGACTCGTACATCCAAATTTTCCAATTTTATCAAATACCCATTTCCCCGAATCTATTGATTATCAAAACCTTATTGACTGGAAACCTTTAATCAGCGGGATCAAAGACCATTTTCCTTGTTCTTCCCACAAAATCTAAAAGGAAAAAAAAATTGTGCGTGATAACATATGGAAGGAAGAGGAAACTTCAGACCGATGTGTTTATCTTTCTGTCCCTAAACGGATCTTCAATTGATACACGCAGATCGAATCAGCCAAATCTACATTCAACAAGTGGATTTGGATTTACAGAGATGATAAAGAAGCAAAACGCCAGCGTCGATTGAATTTTGGAGGCTAAGATTTTGGTCGATGGAATAAATGAAGAAGAAAAAGATTTATAGTTCACAACAAATAATATCTATCAACGTATCAATAGTGCAAGAAGAGACCATTAGTGATTTTGGTGGCAGAAAGAACAACTATAGAGAGAAAATAAAAACAAATATGAAAGAGTGAAGAGAGAGATTGAGGTGGGGAAAATGAATGAAAAAGAGAGATTGACTAAACAAACAAAAGGAAAACCTAAATTTTACACCCATCCACTTGCAAACAACTCAGCTAACACTGCCCACTCCAACATAGCTAGGCTTATACGGCCATTCAGATTATGAACATAACCAAAACCCACTCTTAGATTAGATAGATTAGGCCCCGTTTGATAGCAAATTTTCACCTCAAAAAATTGATTTTTTCACAATTATTTTATTATTGTAGCCGTTATTTTTTACTTCTTCATTCACAGATAAAACTAACTTTTCTCTCTAGAACGATCAAAAAATCAATTCTCATGATCACTACCGAACAATTTGATTAGATTAGATATTGCTACTAAAAGTAAAGCAACTGTATGCTGCTGCCGCTCATTGGTTGCTCGTGTACGTGGTTCTGTGCCTAGGGATGTAAATGAGCCGGGCTAAGTCGGCGCGAGCCTAAAGTTTCAGCTCGGGCTCGACCCGGTTAAAATGGCCGAACTTTTTTACGGGCTTGCTCGGCCAAAAAAAATATGCTGCTCAGGCTTTTTACAGGTCGAGCCGGACATGCTCGTTTTCTCCCCCCCCCCCCCCCCCTTTTTTTTTTTAAAACTGCTTCTTTTTTTCCCCCCCCCCCCCCCCTTTTTTTGCTCTCCTCCTGAACTGCTACCTTTAAAAGGCAGCAGTAAGCCTCAAAATTAATTTTTTTTTTTTTAAAAAAGCTCGCGAGCTCACGGGCCAGTTCGGGCAAAGCCCGTGTCCCCAACATGGGGCTAGGCCCGAGCCTAAACTCGAGTCTACCGAGCCTCGAGCATAGCTGGCTCGGGCTTTTCCCGAGCCGGTAGGCCTGATTGTCATCCCTATCTGTGCCTCTACAAGATGAGAGAATCTTCGATTGGGTGGGTGCACCAATGTCGAGATGCCATCTCGACGAGTGACCCACAAGGCCACACATCTTGGAGGTGTGTGGGGAGCCACCGCCGAGATGGCTCAACCTGATAGGACGATAGTGCGACCACCCTATAGAAGTTTCTTTCCTAGTAGACGTGCTGTGTACCATGTGTACCATCTCTTTTCCTGAAAATTCAGTCACATGGAAAAGGACCCTTTGTATACTACGCTCAAAATCTCTCATACCCACTAAAAACTCCACCTCCTTTTACTACTTTCTTAATTTAATTTTCAAGGTGCGCTCAAGCTTCTCGTTCACAACATTGTTACTGCCCCTCAGAATTTGAAATGGTGAATACGTGTCTACAAACAGTAGAAGTAAAATATGCCCAGATGGGCATTTCAAAAACCTAATCATGAAAACATTAATAGAAAATCCCAGGGCATTTAAAAACACTTACTGGGACGTTCCCAATTATTCTAATGCTTTGATGATTGATTCTGAATTGTTTATAAATGTTATAAAGTCCATTCACCACCGAACAAATGTGGTGCTCGGTTTGTTCCGATGGGCTGAGGTGCAAATGGGGTTTAAGCATTCAGAATTTGTATTTTGTACAGTTCTTGAAATTCTTGTGCAGAACGAGATGATGACTTCTGCTTAGTGGGAAGCTGAGAAGGCCTTTAGTGTGAATTTGCACTGTGTTGCTGATGTATTGATTGATGGATACTTGAAATGTGATGTCTCTGTTAAGTTACATGATTTATTATTGTGGGTGTACTCGAAAAAATCTGATGTTAAGCATTGTTTAATTGTTTTTCATAAGATGGTGGGGAGCAGGTTTTTGCCGGATGTGAAGAATTGTAACAGAACTCTTAGGATACTTAGGGATAGAAATTTGGTTGGGAAAGCTAGAGAGGTGTATGGTATGATGGGGGATATTGGGATCGAGCCTACTATTGTAACCTATAACACGATGTTGGATTTGTTTTGTAAAAAAAGTGAAGTGCTGCAGGCACTTGACCTTTTGCTGGAGATGCAGAGGAGGGACTTCTGTCCGAATGATTTTACATATAATGTTCTGATTAATGGGTTGTCAAAGAAAGGTGAGTTTGATCAGGCCAAAGAGCTGATTGTGGAGATGTTGAATAAAAGGTTGAAGGTTTCAGCTTATACATATAACCCTCTTGTATGTGGTTATTGTCACAAGGGAATGCTGATTGAGGCACTAGGGCTTAGGGAAGAGATGGAAGTTAGAGGAGCCTTGCCGTCTATATCGACTTATAATGCATTTATGCATGGCTTCTGCAAGCTAGGGAGAGTGAGTGATGCCAGGATGTGGATTCCTGTGATGCTGAAGAGGAACTTGGTGCCTGATGTAGTTACATACAACACTCTAATATATGGACACTGTCAGTTGGGGGATGTTACCGAGGCTTTGTTCTTGTTGTTTGAGATGAGGAGAAGGAATGTTGACCCTACTTTATACAATGATGGATGGATTGTGCAACATGGGGATTTAGATGGTGCTATGCGTCTGAAAGATGAAATGATCGATTATGGCATTTTTCCTGATGCTTTTAGCTATACAGTTCTCATAGAAGGTTCTTATAAGGCAGGAAACTTACTGATGGCAAAGAAAGTATTTGATGAGATGGTGAGCGAAGGAGTGGAGCCTGACCGGCTTTCGTACACAACTTGCATTACGGGTGAACTGAAGCTTGGTGAGTAATACATCGACTCCGTTCTTGTTACAAGAAGAAATGCTATTAATGTATAATTTTTTTGTGGATGATATCTGTAATTTGGATCATTTAGAAGAAGCTTGTAAATTTTATAGAAGATGGCCCGTGATGGCCCATATTAGATATGATAGCACCATTCACTCTGACTTGGAAACTCGTATCTTAGGAAAGCCAGGGAGTTGTTTTAGGGCTGGTATCCCGTATCCGTGAGCCTGTGATATACATTTTGATATATACTCGAGCTCATAAAGGAGGCTGGAGCAATCAATATTTATAAGATATGGAGCAGAAGGGAGTTTAGAAGTGATTGCATATAATGTCCTATAAATATTAAATAGTCGTTGCAAATTCTGAAGAATGGATGAGGCTTATAGATGTTGTTCAAAGACACAATGAATGAACATCCAAAAATAAATACATACATCATTTCGATGAATGAGAAATCTGACCAGGACGTCCGCTGAAGGTTTTGAGATTGTACGAACAAATGCTTGATAGTGTAATCTAGTCTGATTCTTGTGTGTATAATGTGCTATAGGGAGTCAAGATCCCGTATATGTGATTCTTGATGGTAAAGATAGTGCTGAAGAAATTACTTGAAACTGGTTTTTGAGTTGCTTTCTGGGTTTCTTGGACAAGTGGCAACAGCTTCTTTGTGACTACTCATTTTGGATATCTTGTTCTAGGTGCTCTGGGTTTTTACTTAAGTTAGTGTTTGGACCATTTTTCCAAGATATGCTAACCTTTTTCAAGCCCGTCCCCTTTCTTGGTTGAAATGTTGTTATTTCTTATTTCCTAATTTTCTTCCCATATGTTTTTTGAGGCAGCTCACGAGAATAATCTCCTAGAAGGCGCCATATATGAGGAGTGGTGTCTGTGAGAAAAGGGCTAGTGCCATTGAGGGCCACATAGGAATGCTTTCTTTAAACGTTGTAAATTCACAAGGCATATATGTGTATACTTTTTCAACATGCGGGCTTCTGCTGATCCCCAAGATATTTTAGTCATTTTTTATGTGTTTTGTGATATAAGGTATCTGCTCTTTATATCTATTATACCTTCCTTTTGATCCTTGCGGGGGAACTATGAATACAAGTGCTACATGCTTAGCATTGCTATATCGCTCATAGGTCATTGTGAAGTTTATTTTGCGGGATCCTACATACAGAGTCAAGCTTGAGTCTTCCCTTGGAAACCATATTTGGAGAACTAAAGCTCACTAGAAGGTAAAGATTTTGCAGTTCATCGAGTAACTCAGACTGGGAAAAAGAAAGAATCCTTGCGAATTGTCTTCAGCTTTGCAAGCTAGTCGAAGATAAACGACTTATTTAAGTAATTATTGGCTTTCGAAGTAGATGGAGAATAATTGAAACCTTGGTTTTCACTTGCTGGACAATGCCAAGGACAGTTAAAGAATTATTTTTGCTTGCATGTAATCTGCAGGGGTGAAGGAAATGAAGAGAGAGCAGATGGGAAACGGATGAATTTAATGAATTTGTGTGGAATTTTTAGTGAAATCCCCAACTCGTGCAAAACCTCAAACTTTACAATTCAGACAAAACATGTCTACAGTCTCACTTACACCAAAGAACCAAACCTGTCTTATCGAAAATGCCAAGCCTGATATATGGGGGGAAAAAGAGGCTTCTGATACTAATATTTTTGTAATTTTCAAATTGTCGATTGCTGCCTAGCAGGATCCCGCAGCTCACATCCACTCTTGGAAATTATCAATCTACGAACATCGAACTCCCTTAGAATGTCATTATTTAGAACAAAGTTCCATTTTTTTACTCCTTCGAAATCTTGTTTATTTTAGTCCTCTCCGCCACTAAATGGCTATAAAATCATCTGATTAGCCTAAGCACAATTTCAACTTTTTACACACTTCACTGAGAATGGCCTGTGTATCCTTCCACCTGGCTTTCTACACGTGGTGCTCGACCAACCGAAAAGGCCAGGAGAAGAATAAACGGAAACTTAACTGTGTTAAAATCAATGGGACTGACGGTTTCTCGCCTTCAAAAGTGGATTTATTGAGCCAAAATGGATTGGCTATCACTTCTGTTGATTCTGAGGCAAACGTGTGTATCACCAAAGAGCAGTTTCGACAAAATATTCCCACGAAAAAGCAGCTAGTCGATCCATTTCGCCAAGGGGTTATCATTGAGGAGGAAGTCCGATACAGGCAGACTGTTGTCATAAGGTCAAATGAAGTTGGGCCTGATAAAACTGCAACAATTGAGAGTATTCTCAACCTGCTTCAGGTGACGAATAGCTGGTTCTCAAATTTTCAGGTATTCTTTTTCGTATTTCCATGCAGAAGTTTTGAAGGTGTTTTATTTGTGAAAAAATGTGCAGGAAACGGCATTAAATCATGTATGGATGTCAGGGCTTCTTGGTGATGGATTTGGAGCCACTCATGGAATGATGAGAAATAATCTCATTTGGGTTGTTTCAAGAATGCAAGTTCAAGTGGATCATTATCCAATCTGGTATTGAAAAACGAACTGGACTTTCTTATTTTTAACGTAAAAATGATTAAATTTGGACGTTTATTTCATAAAAATGTTGTCTGTGTCAATAGGGGGGAAGTGATGGAAATAGACACGTGGGTCGGATCATCAGGGAAAAATGGAATGAGGAGAGACTGGCTACTCGGAAGTAAAGCCACAGGCGTCGTTTTTGCACGTGCAACCAGGTTCATCTCAAGGCTAATTAACTGTTAACATCATTATGATATGTTTAGTATGCTATGTTGGATAGATTTGACACAATGGACAAGATTTTAACTTGTATCTTCAATACTGTCCGGACCATCTTAACAAATATGCTCTTTGTTCTATTTTTAACAAAGGATTTGATTCTAGAACAGTACGTGGGTGATGATGAACCAACGAACTCGACGCCTGTCAAAAATGCCAGACGAGGTAAGGGCTGAAATTTCACCTTGGTTTATTGATAAACAAGCAATCAAGGAAGAAAGCCCTGAAAAAATAGATAAGTTGGATGATAACGCGCGTTATGTGAACTCAGACTTGAAGGTGATATTCACGGCAATAATATTGCGTCCTCATTATAATGAATAACTTTACTGATATATTGCAGCCTTGTCATTTGCAGCCAAAGAGAAGTGATTTGGACATGAACCATCATGTAAACAATGTCAAGTATGTTCGATGGATGCTCGAGGTAAACACAAGAAAACAACTGTCTTGAGATCTTCATTTGGTTGAATAATGAACTGGGATATCTAAATCTCGAAATTTTCATTGATTTTTTCAGGCAATTCCTGATGAATTTTTGGAGAATCATCAGCTCACTAACATTACATTGGAATACAGAAGAGAATGTGGGAGTTCAGATGTAGTTCAATCCCTTTGTGAGCCTCAGCAACTTGAACTGATAAGTGCTGGAATTCAACAAAATAATTACAGTTGTTTGAATGGATATTCATTTTCATCAGGGATTCTCGAGGGAAATGGATTACTGGGACCCTTAAATCAGTGGCCATTTAGCTACACTCATCTCCTTCAGATAAAAGGGGACGCAAAAAATGAAGAAATTGTTAGAGGAAAAACTAAATGGAAAAAGAAACTCATTTCCTCCCAATTCTCTCCCTAGAAACTTTAAAAAAAAAAAAAATGTATATATTCAAGAATAATAAAATCCGAAAGCCTATCCAATCCAGGATTCAAACTTAAAGAAAAATATTACTTGGCGTCCTCAGATCTGCTACAAGGAAAGCAGAACGTGTACAAAGAAACGTGCCTATGCTGAAATTCAAGTTCATTGGAAGTGAAAATTGCAGCATGGCCAAAAATCATGGATTTTATGGCGATTTTTGGAATAAGGCATATTATATTTGTATGGATAGGATCCTAGAAAAATTTGTAAAATGCATTGTTCTGTTAACGTGTACTAATCAAATATGTGATTAAAGAGAAATAAAACTGTCACCCATCATCATTATTATATTAAAATATAAACTGCTTATGATTAAACAGGCAAATATATTTCAACTGGTATGGATAAATGACAAAACGGGTTCGATGAAATTTAGGAAAAACTCAAGTTAGTGATGCTAAAATTTGGATACATACAAGGCAAAATTCCATGTATGTCACCATTAAAACAATGCAACTAAGGTCACCATCACATCTTCCAGGGAGTTTTCTTTACAAACGCTTTGCGAAAACACGACCACATCCTCGAAAAGATCTTCTATACGTAGACCAGTTATCAACGATCACCATAATCATAAATGATTAAAGCGTGCGATTTTAAAAATCTAAGCAAAATTTATATATTCAACAAGCCATGCTCCAAATAATTTTCATCTAAATTGCATCTATATCGCATCTAACAAGAAAAAAAAATTGGCAATTTCTCTTACATGAATCAATTTGTAACATCTATCCTAAAAGAGCAAACATTTACAGTAATTTTGGTG
>NC_036244.1:16422981-16430965 GCF_002742605.1 Olea europaea var. sylvestris | reverse complement strand
ACCCAAAACGAAAAAAGAAAAAGCGAAGCCTGAAACTTTCAGACAAGGAAAGACACCTGCACTACCATATTATTTTAAGTTCCTTAAAGCAGTCAGCTTAAAGGTTCTACAAGACCAAAACATTTGAACAATCTTAACACTTCATTTAGGTGAAGTTACACCATGTTAGATTAACGTGTGAGACCTAAACTCCTGGACGGAGGGTGCACCAAATGCCTCTGCCCATCCCTTAGATGGATAGAGAGGTTGGGGAGCTTTTGGTTTCTCCATGTTGTCAAAGAGTTCCGGTGGGTAAGAACAAATAGGTTTCAGGATAATAAAAGGAGGTGTTACTGCATGGTGAGAAGTGGGTGCTCAAACTCTGAAACACACATGGAAAGGTTTTCACTGATTTGTATTACACATTCGCTCTATTAAGATTTATTTTGGCTCAGTATCTTATACTTAAGATGCTTGAGACAGCTCATGAACTGTGTTTTGTTAAGATGTACACCGAAAAAAGGTAATGATAAGTTGACATAAGGATTAAGGGTGAACTTGTATGGTTTGAACATCAGAAGCACACTTTTTTTTTTTCCTTAACACGAATTCTAACTTACCCCTTGTTTGGACCTATTTAATTTATCAACATACTAAAACCTTGTTTGAGAAAAATTACATTACATTACATTACATTCTATTTTTCTCTCTCCTATTTTCAACCACACAATCTTCCATAAAATAATATTACACGTAAATCGAAAATTTTTCTTTCTTTTTCAACCACTCATTTTTCAAAAAACACTATTCTATACATTAAATTTTCCCCGTAATGGGGGCCAAACAGGGGCTAAGTCAAACCTACTTCTTTATCAACAGCTTTAGTATAAACCACGAGTACTACCTATTTATCCACCATTCATTTCTATTTATTTATAATTTAAATCGATTATAACATATTCCCAAATAAGCGCTGAATGTGTTCCTTTTGTCTAATTATCTATACTATGTGACGTTCGTACTGTATTCTAACTTGAAATCTTAATGGTTCTTCATTTGATTTTTCATACTTATATTCTTGATTAGCAAGTGTTCTCTGAGATTTATTGTTTACAATCTCGCTGTTAATATACCATGAACCACCACCCCAACCCCAAACAATAAAAGGAGGTTTTTGACCAAGAACATCACTGGAACATATGGTGTAAGGCAGTGGAGTTATTGCGTAAACTTTCTGTATCTAATTTCTGTGCCAATCGCTGAGAGAACCGAAAACCTTATCAGGTTAACCCATGGTTTCCAACAGAAGTGGACAGAATGATTTGGTCAACAAAAAATAAGAATGTTTAATGACATCCAACAGAAGGTATTTAGAGATGCAGGACATTCGACATCTCTTAAATGATAAGTTTATCAGTGGCAAAAGAGCATTAATCTTTTGGGCATCGTGGCTTTTGGTCAGTCAGTCTTCTAACTTCTTTCTGAGAAATGCCATTCCCTTATCTTGGGTCCGAAGCTACACCTTCCTGGAAAGGTCATACTCCCCGAATAAACAATAAAGAATTGATTCATAAACCGACCATGGTTTCGTGTCCTCTTGACCGTTCTCAATTCAGTCCTAGTAAGCCTCTTGCTTATCCCCCTATCCCTTATGGTTGAGCTACTTTTTTTATGTATATAAAATCATTCTTCCCCAAATTAAGGAATCCAGATCATGTTGGACTATTGGGAACTAGATAACAAAAGTTATTTTACAGAAACACTTCTATCACAAGAAAATAATCTGAAGGATGCAACAAAGCTGAAATAGGACTTCAACACTGCAGGGCTGTGTTTAAAAGATGTCCAGCCATTTCTGTGACTTCTTTCTGCCAGCTAGTCATATTTTGACATTTGTAGCAGAATCTACAAGGCAGAAAAACTATTCTCGCCTTTCCAAAAGGAAAAGGCTGAAGAATTATTCTCTTGCATTAACTGGCGAACTAAAATGAAAAGGAATGCAAAAGCTTCTAGTAAAAGAACAATACAGCTAAAATTTAAAATGCATTATTCCGTTTCTTGTTGGATTCCTGTTCAAATATTCCTCTAAAGTTCGCTTATATCTTACTCGTCACATAGAAAGGCATACAAGCACTAACTTTGGTTAAAGGCAAGTATCATCTTAGCATTGCCTCAGATATAGTAAATAAGTAACGCTCGACGCCATTCTCTTCCTAACAAAGATGGTTTCTATCCCATAGTGGAACACCCAGAAATAGCATACTTCTAAAAAATTTGGCAAACTAGCAATAGAAAATTACTGCCAAATGTATTCACTCAACACAAGCCACAGGCATTAAGGGGAAAAGGTGTGGATCATTCATGTTCGGTAATGGACACATATTCAGGACAACACAAACAATAAGACAGCCCATGCCAAGGGTAATACGTATTCAGGATAGTGGGCTCACATTTATTAGCAATCAGCTGTAGACTACAATATCGGGTCAGAAATGACCGAAGGAATGGAGTAATAGTTTATAGTCCATGACAACAACACATATATAGATAATATGCCTAGTAAAAAGAAGAAAAGGGTCGAAATGCTCACCGAACCAATTGCAGATTAATATATCGAGGACAATGCTATCCCACCAGCATTCGTTGAAGTTAGGTAACATGTGGCGAAAGGTTAGCTGAAAGCATGGGTATAAAAATTATTAATGTATGAAAGGTATCTATCTTTAGCATTAGCTTAAACGAAAAACAGGGCAACAAAATAGAAAACAAGGAAAAGGAACTAAGACAGACCTCCATTAACTCGAATCCAATTGACAGCACCCATAAGAGAGGCTGATTACGTATCATTATAGCTTTTCCCCACCACCCAAGAATATGAGCAAGAACAAACTCATCGAAAAGTGTATCCTGCAAAATTAAAATAATCATAAGAGGAATTCAGCCCCATTAACACAGTTATTAAGAACATACAACACAGAACATGAAAGACTTGCAGAAAAATTAAAAATAACAAGGAAAAGGTTTATGAAAGTAGAAATCATACATAAACATTCTTAAACCTGTTTGTAGGATTTTCAGGTACATAAATTCGGCAATCAGCACCATATGATCTTTCAGGAAGCTCTGCATCAAAAAATACACAATTATGACCACCAATTGTCTTAACACAAATGATAATTGTCTTAGGACAAATGCCGTGCATTGGCACCATCAAATATGAAATCCATGTTGGTTGAACAAGCAGAAATTCCAAATTTCTTACCAATGCCAAGATCAGGATGGAGGTATTTCATGAATTGCTGAGCATGATCACGCTTCTGGAAATAGAAGGGAATGTCAGAAACTTAATCAGCATCTACTGGTCATGGCAATTAACCAATGATTTATCATGAAGTAAGATTCTTAAAAGAACTGACCCCAAAGATTATCCCAAATCAGTTCCATAGAGTACACACACACACACACACACACAACCATAGGAAGGAAAAAAGAGGAATGATCAGCATCCACTATAATATGGTACAAATATCATAAACAGAGCAGTGACCACTCAAAAAATCTCTCAATTATCCCACTTAAGTTTTAGAAGATCTTTCTAATATACACAAGTCTATAATTTCATATAACAGCAACCAACAAAGACTGGGAGCTCTTGCATAATAACTTTAACCTCATCACGACGAGAAACTCAGTATGCTAAATCAATGACTTCAGTTTCTAAAGATAACTTCTATAATTTTTCATTTAACAAGGAAAAAAGGGAAATTTTACCACCAATTGAATCCTTAGACATCACTCCAGTCCACAGGAAAAAGGAAACTCAATATATGCGGCTTGGAAGAAATGAATAAATAAGGGCTTGCTGAAAAATGAAACTGACCTGAAATAGCAGAAATGTCAATGCAACAAGGTATATAACAGCCAATCCATGAACCAGGCGCCAAATTGCAGGATGTGGCCTGATTAGTACCCTGTACACAAAAAATGACCAAAACCTTAGGTAAAGAGAAATGAAAATACATAGCCTGTGTTTGACATCCATTTTTCCGAAAACTCATTTTTTCCTAAACTCATTTTCAACCATACATTCTCGTACATACACCCAAAACTTTCCTTATTTTCTAATGACACATTCTCCAAAAAAAATCACTATGCTAAACACATTTTCCCCCAAAAGTGGGGCTCAAACATGCGGATAAACAGCTAAGTAGGTCAATAGGGAACTTTAAGCATCCACTTGAAATTTTCAAGTTCAACCAAGCTATTTTGAAAATTTCAAGTGGATGAATAAGTAAACAATTGAATTAAATTCGATTGCAAAGAATCTCTTTTTAGTTACTTTGGAACAATCAGGAGATTCTCTAGAAGAAATAAGGGGTTCTGCCATTGGCGACAACATGCTTGGTCCCACTTATGTAATGGAAAGTTTCATTATTCTCACTTCATCCCCATTCTTGCTCCCGCGTGAAGAGAGACGAAGTTACCATGTTGTAATGTGTTCCTCACATTATACCAGCTTTAACCACAACTATTATATTCGAAACTGCTACATACATAAATCTATTGGGGCTCAAATAGTGGCAATTTTAATTTTTTAATTATTTATTTATTTATTTTTTCAATCTTCCGTGCAACATTAGAAGGAAATAAGTTGGGACAGCTACTCCATTTTAGAGTAACAACAAATGAATAAAAATGAAAGGGAAGAACTGGCAACAATGATAGAAACAAAGACCATATACATAAAGAAATTGATAATCAGTACAACGATAAGAAACAAAAAGTAAATCATTGAAACATCTCTAACCACGTACATCCACTAATGCTCAGCTGCTAAAGAACCCACGAGATGATGATATTCCGGCATTTATTTGCTTTCCCCATATCACATTAATTTCTGAACCTCGCATAGAATGAATTCTGAACCATGTCCATATTTGGCTTGGATGAGTATATGAATCACAGATTCTCACTCCAAACCTATCCTATGTGTTCTCACTTTGTGCGTATGAAGGAGAAATTTATGAAAACAGCTACTAACAATCCTATTGCTAAGCATAGAAGGAAAATTGTATATATTCAAATGCCAAATCTTGATATTTGACGATTAGCTGGACAGCCATGGATAAGTGTGGTACAAGGCCTTATTCTGTTGAGTTAAGCAATGAGATAAGCTTAGAGAATGTATCTTGCTTCAAGTTCTATGTAATCTAAAAACATAAGAAATCATTATCTCAAACCAATAACCAAAAATACTTAACAGTGACAGCATAAAAAAGGTGCCTCCAAGGCCAATATATAATCATTTGTTCAGAGAGACGGTAAGAAAGAAAATAACTTACGTAGAAGGAGCTTGCAACAAGCAGTAAGCAAGAAACACGGCAATCATTGCCCATATACCTCTATCAGATGCAATAAATAAGTTATTAGATTTTTTACGAAAATTAAATGCACAAAGCAATGGAAAGAATGCATAACACATTAATAAGCAAGTGTACACCTTTTCACAGAAGTAACTAGATCACTAGTTGAACTGCGTTCAGGATCAAGTGCTCCACTTGCCCATCTACAAAGAATGTCAGGATACAGAAGATTAGTAAATGAGGCTAAACGTTTCAATACTGATGCCAAATGTTTCGACGAGGCCTCGTGTCGTTTTTTTTTAAATAAAATGAATATTTATATTTTGAAATAATGAACAAGTGTAATCAATTAAAGATAATATAAAACCACAAGAAAATTCCTTACAGTATAGTGCAGAATAGTAATCGATCCTTTAGTGAACGGTCATAAATAATTAGTTGAAATGCAATACAGAAACAAAATGCTCAGAGACTAAACAACTTACATCAGTAAACATGCACCAATAAGTAATAACGTAATTGTACGAGGCCTATACGCCCAGGCAGTCCAGGGATCAAGTTCATCTTCGATGTCTGATGTGTTCACATCACCATTTTGATGAGTGACAGTATCCTTCCATCTAGCTCTCCTATGAGCATTACGTTCCATAGTCTAAGAGATCAACTTCCACTGCAGATCAAGAGATGGAACAAATGAGACTTCTGAGGGTTGTAATATGGTATCATTAAGAAAAAGCGAAGCAACAAAACTTATGCTTTCCAGTAAGAAGGAAAAACAGTCAGTAACAAGAAACTAAGTTAATGGATATGCCATTATTACTAGGCTACATCACTAAAAGGCAGGCAAAATGTTAGTGGCCAGAAAGCAATGCTTTATACCCCGGATCAAAAATGCAGTAAAGAGATTGTCCATGGTGACCAACCAAAATTAAAAGATATTTTCGCTAAAAAACATCGTGTTAAATAGCACAACAATAAACTCTCCTCATCTAAGGCATTAAAGCATTATCCAAAGAGACAGACAAAGTAAAGCCCAGTAAGCTAAGTAGCATAACAAGCATATCACATTGTGAGGCCTCGAATGAATCTGTCACTATGACCCTCAAGTCCAACAACAAAAATTTAAATCTACAGTCCAAGGAAAAAGGCAAAAATAAGTGTAGAATCTAGTCATCTGTAAGGACAGTAATCACAACCCAACTTCCTCTCAGATACTATAAGGTAAAAAATATATGACCCATTAAGAAGAAGTTCTGGTGTAACATAAAGGTACTCTAACAAGTTAACCAGTATTGATACATCACGTAGCCAAGAACAAAACTCAGTCACATTTTCAACTTTTGCTGGGTAATCCTATGCATCAAATCCACACAATAAAATTGCTCTACTCTAACTCTGAAGAGTTCTAATAGTTTCTGAAGCTTTCCCATCATTTAATATGTAATTGATACTACCTCATAATTAAGGACGAGAAAAAAATCACTTGACACACAACAGACATAAAAATATTGAACCCAAATACAAATAATCCCCTTATCAAAAGATTTGAAACATACTTGAAGAAAATCGATAGTAACTAATAACAGTGTGGCTGAAAAGAAGAAAAGTTACTAGATTTGATTAATTTTTCTTTTTTTTTTTTTCTTTTTTTTTTTTTTTTTTAAATTTCAAGAAAGTCACATGGAATGATGATGGTGCGACACAGCATTTCCAACACTTAACAGCTTCAAAAACCCTAATTACCATTTCATTAATGCTCAACAGTGAAAACGCTGTAGAATCTAGAAACAGTACTCCCAAAGTTTCAAAAATCTGAATAAAAAGAATACCTGACTAGAAAAAATAAATAAATAAATCCAACTGCAAGAATAAGATTGAGGTCACTATCAGCCACAAAATCAATAAAAACCTAGAAAATTTAGGAAAATTTCATTTCTTAACATGCAAACAAAACATCCCCTAGAACTTGAAAGTCCTTTTCCAATTGAAAAGTCGATGAATTTGTGAAAATTATGCTGACCCAGAATTCAAAACTCACCAAATAACACGTGCACTTCATGCAAAAAAATCGCAGATTCCCAGAATAAGGGGAAAAAATCCAAACCCGACAAAGTCTTTGTAAAGAGTGAGAGACCTATAAACTCCGATTATGTAATTTATAACCATACATATATACACTTTTACATATGTATATACATTATAACATATATTTGTCTTTGTTTGTGCACAAATAAAAAGAATATTTAAAAAAAATTATTTGGAGAGAGAGAGAGTAAAAAGATCGATGTAAGTGTTTGGAATTTGTTTCGTTTCAACTTACGTAGAGAAAGGCTGACAAGCGATCCCAGGCCACGAGATTAGATGACGAAACAATCTCAACCACCAGATCAGACACAGATATACGTATAGTGAGAGAAAAGAAAGTATTATCAGTTATCGAAGAAGAAGAAAGGCGAAGGTAATAACAGCTGAAACTAAAAGATAACTCTCACACTCTCTCTATATAACTATTCCTCTATCTCTCTCTGTGTGTATATATATACACAGGTGTCTTATAAGACCTAAAGCTTTATGCTCTTCTATAAATGTGAATTAGAGCAAAAAAGCGAGGGAAAGAAAGAGATAGGTCTCTATTTTTTTTT
>NC_036244.1:16325152-16421860 GCF_002742605.1 Olea europaea var. sylvestris | reverse complement strand
GCGATTCCAAATACATACACAAAAGCCATTTCGTGCAAGACGAACTCAAAAAACACTTTTCATTGATTTCTTATATCGTTTCTCGTCTTTATTATTAAAATACCATTGATTTTTAGATGATATGATAATTGAATAATAGAAAGATGACATTAAATAAAGAGTAATATCAGCTAAAGAATGAGATTTTTTTGTTCCACCATGATAGTGTAGGTGTGGGAGAATCACATTCCCCATACATTTTTATCATATTAGATATAATGCAAACAAAATGTTTATATTCAAAAGAAGTATAGAAAAAGTTGGAAATGATGAAATTCTTGGTGTAAATATTCTGGCAATAAAGAAACTCGTTATGGTTTCAAAATTTCAATTTCCTCTCAATACATTTTCTTAAAATATATGCATTATAACTCAATGATTTTATCTCATTATGCTTTATTCTTGGACATTTTTGCATTTTAAGAGAGAGCCAATAATCATCCATTAACATTTTATAGTACTTCAAAAGGTACAAGATACTTTAAAGATAGTAAGATATATACCAAATTTTGTGCTCGCTTAATATTACCTTGAATTGCTTATAATTTCTGATTTTTTACGAAATGTGTGTGAACCGTAGAGTGTAGATCAATATGTAGACAAATAATATATTCGACTCGTTTAAATTCTACTTTTAGTACATCCCAAACATGCCTTTTTATTTGTTGGCATTTGGTTCTCGAATGTTTCAATATTAGTTGGCATTTTTTTTAATTATTATTATCAAAATTAATTTTTTACATATTTTATTCTTTTAAAGTCCAACATGCAATAGTTGCATATCTTTTAGATGGCAAATATAAAAATGAAGTTTGACCATTTATAAATTTTATCAAAATGAAGTTAACCTTATGTACATTTAAAATTGGTTAAACTAAATTTACGAGTCGATATCAGCTGTCCATTCAATTAATTCTTGACATTTCATCGATAATTAACATGTTATCTCAGATTTTCTCTCATTAACTTCATCACTAAATTGATGACGTGTCAAGAATTAACTGAATTAACATCAAAATTGGACAGGAGATCTCGACTCTAAATTTACGCTAAAAAATTCCACCTACTAGATATTGTAGAAAGGACAATATAACAAGAATCTTCAATTTTCACAAATCCTAAAATGCATTTAGGACCGACAGATTTATTCGAGTACATATAATTAAGCAGCGAATTCATAGAGATTCCACACAGCATGAGACAATTTTATTTGTCAGCTCAATAGCCATAACCAGACTGTACAATGCTATTTTTCAATTCAACATTAATAAAGATATATATATTTTATTTTTATATTTTATTCTACTAAAAATGATTGTTATTATACAAGATTTAATCTGAAAATTACCACAAAAGTGAACACATTAAATTTGAACATTTTAGGTTAAATTTTTTGGGCAAATGTTATTTTGAAAATTGTCTGCAAATCAGTAAAATTAAAAGTTCTTAAATAAAATATAAAAATTGTGAAATAAAATCTAAAGAAAATAGGAATTATACCCCCACCTTCTCACAGAGACACACCAATAAAAAGTTTTTTTTTTTTTTTTAAAAGGATTTCTTTATTAGAATATAATATTAGATCACATAAATTTTTCTACTCCACCGGTCCAAATCTTGAATTCCCGACAGGATTAATTAAATAAACGATATAACAAAAAATGAAACATTTTTATTAGAGATGATTAAATATTTGATTGTCAGAATACTATCATATAAAGTATTTTTATGGACAGTTCTGCCATAATGCACTGTGGAACGATAGGACAAAATATCTAAGGCCCCTTTTTTTTATATATTACTTGACTCATGATTGTTCAGAAAAACCATGATATGTACAAAACAATAATCCAATAATTTTAAGTTATGATAATGTAATTATTATGGAAAATTAAGACATCATTGGTCAAAATTGAGTGGTTGGAAATTAATACTATTAACAAAAGCAAAAATGATTTTGTCACAAAACGACATTTAATTATTAAGTTCAACACGTATCCATTATCAAGAAAAAACAATCAGTCGGCCAAATGAATAAGCACGTAGTACAATAAAGGTGTGTTTTGAAAGTAACATGTAATGAATCGATTAGAAGAACATAATAGTTGACATAGAGGATCAGCAAACAGACACACATCTCAAGGGTCGAGTATTATTTAATTCACGTTGGACCTGTGCACTTTATGAGGATCAGTCACCCCCGAGTTTCAAACATTTTCGGGCAAAGTAACATTTTCCAACATGTAATAGTAGTAGTACCTTTTTCTCTCATGTCTATCCAACTTCAATCTCCAACTTTTGATAAGGATGTCTTTATTATATAAAAATTGAAGCTTTCGGCTCACCTTTGCAAAGTTATAAAAATTTTATTTAATTTTCTTTGTTTCCATTATCATCATAACCAATGGATTCATCTTGTTTGGTATATAATTGGGTGATTGTATGATTAGTCACTTTATGATTGGATTTATATGCTTGTCTATTTTTCCTTTCTTAAATCCTTTTAAATGAGTGGAGCAATCTTTAAAAGTTTGACAAAGAAAAAGTAGGAGACATGTGAATGACTTCTCAACAGTAAAGTAAGGTAAAATGGCTAAAGATTGAAAGTTGAAATAGAAAGGTGTTTGGTTCAATGAACACTCAATAATTTAAGATTACAATTTACACATATAAAAGTCAACTTTCGTAGCCTAATAAATTAATAAAATAACATATTAAATCTCCGAGTTCATTATGTCCTTGTTTAAGCCCCATTTTTACTTCATTAAAATGAAAAATATGATCGTTATCCATCACATTAAGCCACCATTTTGAATTTCTATCTCTGATGTGGGACCCATAACGACTCTATTTCACATTCTCATTCTCATTCTCATTATAATGTGGCTCAAACGGGCTGTATCAAAATTGAGTACATTTTCAGCCTCCAACATGTTTTAAATCATACAATAAATGCCTAACAAACAGAATGTGGTTTATCATCCATATGAAAGGACAGACCAACACCTAATCACTGCAGTATTGTTTGTACCTTACAATACTTCCTACCCCCATATGTTCTTCATTAGATGTGACCAATATCCTCCCATTGACAATAAAAATAAACTATCTGAGATCCAAAAATCAACACAACTTCTTTTAAAAAAGAGAAGAAATAAATAAACAAAAAAAAAATCCACTAGGACTCCTCCCTTAAACAATTATGCACATAGAAAAAAATAAAATAAAAATAAATAAAGGGTCCCCTAAACTTTGATGTCAATTCAATTGATAATTGTGACGCCAACTTTAAGCAGTTGCATGTGGTGACTATGACCCTAATGGTTGCCAACACTCCCAGCAAACACACAGCTTAATGACAAATACATGTCATCACACTGTTGGATTGTATCATCAGGGATGTTTAAATCGACAACTATATCAAGTACATATAGTAATAGATTAGAATATGGCAATACAAAAAGAACAATAATATTTTAGATTAAAAACTAATAAGTCGATTCATCAAATGGCTTTAACATTTTCTTAAAGCAAATCATCAACTCATCTTCAGTGTGTTTTTAGGCTTCACTAAAGAAGGATAAGAGATTAGAATGCCCCAGTCATAAGATATATAAATCTCGTAAGAATTTATGGGATGGAGTATAAACGTGACCTCCAAAAAAGTAGCAAATGTAAATAAAGCAGTAAATAATGAAGTATTACCTCCCATACAAAAGAAAGTAGTAAAAGTATACTAGAAGCCTCTGATACTAGAGATTTACATGTCTATCAATCTGTATCGGGGCATGTAATGAACAAGAAAGCTCTAGAGATAATAGTGTTGCTTTAACGATTGCTTGAGATTGATGAAGCAAATATGAGAATAAAAATGTAAAACTAATTGATTTTTTTTTTTTCCATTAGAATAATTTGAACGACCAACTCTTTGAATGAAAGTTGTGCCCTCTAATGCTCACCAAAACATAATCAGAATTTTTATTGAGAAATTGATGACAGGAAGGAGCAGAGACTTCCCAATCTGTCTCAAATCAGAGCCCATTTCTCTTTACATTATTTACCTAATCAATGATACGATTCCAACAGCCAGATCGATCAATTTAGCATTCCGAGAATATTTCACCTTTTTTTCTTTTTTTTTTCAATTTAGGGTAATGGTGGTCCACCCATTAGAATTGAAATCATAAATAAATAATAAATGACATAGTGATTGAGATTTATAAACCAATTGGTCGACGGCTCAAATTATTTAGACAATTTTAAAAAGAATATTTTCAACTAAATCATAAAAAAAATTAAATAGAAAAAGTAATTACAGTCAATACTCGACGAAAATCAATATTTGTTGGTCATTAGGACGGAATTACCAAAAACAATTTCACCAATAATTATTGACGCACATCCATCAGCCAATGTCATAGGTGATTTCGTCTACAATCATATATTGTGCTTCAATTGTTGATCTATTCTTCGTCAAGGAAACATCTATTCTTTCTTCGTTTTATTCATTTCTTAATATATTGCCTTAATTCTTTATATTTATAAATGTTGTTCTTGAAATGCTTTTTAACTAATATTAATTTTTATTATTTTTATTATTGACTAAATTTTCATCGATAAATTATATCTACTCAAATACATATTTTTTAATACTACTAATTGAAACTTTATTCTTAATCTTAAATTACTATGGGTGGAATTTTTCAAAAGAAAAAAAAAAGTTTGATAAAGTAAATTCCATCCATGACAAAAATGTAGATAATATTAATTTTTTTTATTTGTTATTACTTATTTAGCCATTAAACTAATTTATCAAAATAAAATTTTTAATTACTATTGGGTCATTGATATAAAAATATGACTCGAAAATTCTATTGATAAAACTATTTGAAATGAAATTTTTTCGTATAAATCTAGAGCGAAAGGGGCCACACAAGAGGTGAAAGCAATGTAGGGGAGGAAGGGAAAGCTATTAATGATGGGAGGGATTATAGGCGAAGACTATGAAGAAAATGAAGCCACCGTATTAATGAAAAGGAGGTTGTTCTTCGGAGTTGACGCCTTCTTTCTTCCCAGATTGTGCAACTTCAAATTTTGAGAATAATCAACACACCCTGTTAAAAGTAACAGTCATGCGACATGTACATCGCAATTTAAAGATTTGTTTACCAACAAATGATGTGGCGAAATATGATTAAACCAAAATTTCACCAACCAACTAGAAAAAATAGAATTCCCCCACTTCTTTTTTACCACCTCACCAATCTATAAATGGTAATGTACAACAAGTACTCTTCTAAAAGTAAGAGCAATACTACAAAACAAGGGCGGCCAACAGGCACTGACATGAGCACTTGTTTTCAAACCATGTTGGCTAGTCCTGTCATAGTAGCCTAAGTCAAATTAAAATATATATGAAACTCGACCACGCCAGGGTAAATAAATATATTTGATGGTTTTCAAAACTAGAATTAACTCTACAGACAAGAAATGGGTAATTGAGGTTGAAAAAATTATACCACAATGGTAAAATTACCCTTTTAACTACCCTTGTGTGCACATTTCCACAAATGCCATCTTTACAGTTATGCACTTCAAGGTGCAATTGCTCAAGCAAAAATTGTCCAGCCAACTTGGACTACCCAGAGTGGACAATATAAGTTCATCTTCAGAATCAGAGACATGGAGATTATCTGTTGCACATTCTTGCAAGAACTTGCAAACTATTTGTAGGTGGTCAATATGACATGGTCGTTCTGGGATTTTCAGTAGCTTTCAACTTGGCAAGCGGTCCACGCCAGCATGTGACTAACACCAATTGACAGAGTCATGGATCTTTAAGTGCGAACACCGGAAGGAAGCATCAGATTTCAAATTACCTCCATATCTACTTGTGGTCCTTCTTGCTCTTTTTCAGCAACATTGACATGTGGTCAACGTGGTCATGGCCTGCTTGATTCCGTCCCAAAATCCACTGCAGTGCCTCAGCTGCAGCATCTTTTTCTGCTTGCTTCTTGTTGTTAAATGGCTGCCCCATTATCTGCATACCGTTGAATTCTACAGTTGATTGGAACTGATTGTTCTTTAGCTGCTTCGTCTTGTATGCTGGTGCTCCATGGCCTGCTCGGGTCAGCAATGTTTGTAGCTGACTCTTTGAATTATCACCCCCCGGACCGCTTTGTAACCTAGGTATGAAGATTGGAGCTTCTGATACAATAGATGGCTTGGAGGTTTGTTCTATCAGGCGGTTGTAAACAAATCTACCGCCACATTGATCATCTGAGATCAGCAGCCGTATTGCAGATAAAAGTTCATGGTAGGAATGTATATCCATCCACGGATGGAGGAGCTGCGCACAAAAATTTGCAAGCATTCAGTAAAGATCACAAGAGAAGTTGACATGCATTTAAAATCCAACACAAAAATATTATATTCCACTTGTATAGGCAACATGATACACCAGCAAATTCCAACAACCATGAAACTGAAATAAATGAGAGAGCAGAATCAGTGAATGGGCATTGCTTCATTGTTCACTTACTTTTGTTTGAATAAATTCCTCAAGCTCTCTCTTCAAACTCTGATACAGTTTTGCTGTAGCAGGTTCCATATAAAACTCCAAATATCCACCCAACATTTTTAAGTGACCGTCCTAGTCAAATAAGAAAAAGATTTCATATCATCACAAGAAATTAACAAGTTACTACTACATAAATCCCGAAAATGTAGCTGAGGACCTGAATAGTACATCTAGAGGCACAAAGATAATCATATGAAGATTGAGAAATTTACCATAACTCCTTCTGAGATGCCTCCGCCAAATAGGACCAGCACTGAATCAGACACAGCTGTTGAATCCCGCAGGAAGACAGAGTTAACTTTGATCTTTTCATTAAAAACAAGCCATGGATATGGTATCCTTGAGTCACGTGCATTGACCGAGTTCTAAGCCGATAATTAATAGAGACCATGAGAAACACAATTAATCCATGCATATTGATCTCTAACAACATAAGAAGATACTAAGCCAGTGAAACACTTACATAGTACAAAAGCACCTGCCCGTCTTCCATCGTTTTAAGTAAGGAGGTTTTCTCATTGTGCTGTCAACGCATTTACATAATGTTAATAGAAATGAAAATGGAATCAACAATTGAGATCATAAATGGTATTAGAATGGAATGTTGGCCAACATATAAATGGTATTTTATTTTGCATCACAATTGCATATAATCAATACCATTCGTGAACTTTGAAACAGCAAATAAAACCATGGCTTACCACAACAGAGCAGATTCCAGGATACAATCCATAGCAAATAATAGCTCGAAGAAGATGCTCATCATAGCTCCATGTGTTGAAAATGGTTGGGTTGCTATCAACAAGGCCAATATCCTTCAGCAGAGAGTAGAATTCCTCACGTAGAGAATCAATAGCTTTCATGGACTGTACTGACAGGAAATTCTTCCAGCAATATTCATATCCAGCAAGATCTCTATCAGCAACTTTCCAACCCTCAAAAGCCCGAACAAGAGCAAGGTGGTCACTATAATCACGTGAAAATTGAGCTTTTGCAGCTTCTGCTAACTGAAAAGAGAAGACAGTAACATTACCAGCAATTCTTTATACTCTCATCATAATAGGGTGCTCGCTTTGCATTCATCATCTCAATCACAGTTTCCAATATTGCAGCGTTATTGTCATTTGGCAACTTTCAAGTTTTATTAGTAGCTTCAGTATAATTAGGATTAGTATTTCTGAATAATTTATAAATTGATACGACATATTCAAAAATTTCCTATCTAGATTTCTCTTCCAATTTTCCAACATTTCTATCTTCTGTCTTCTCGGCTTTTGCTATCTTTTCTCTCTCTACATCAGGGACAGAGAACTTTGGTGGATCAAAGATAAGAGAAAGAAGGCGCAGGTGATTGAAGCATGTAATACCAGTGAATCTCAAGCTACATTTCCGAGCTATATCAAAATATAATTAGTTTGATGTTTTGAATCATTTTAGAAAGAGTGGGTTAAATTACAATCATAAGCACTGAAGAATGGGGTAATTAACTGAATGCAATGGAAATCCGCTCCTTTTTAATCTGTCTCTGATGATCATGGTAATGTAAATAAGCAAATTGCTACCAAGAGAGAGAGAGGGAGGGGCTGAGGATGAATATCAGAATTGAGAGACAAAGTGAGGTGAATGAGTAATTCTCTCAAAAAATTGTAATATCCTGCTGCTTCAACACTATAGTCTTATCTAGATAATCATATGTAATAATCAGGAAAATCACAATATAGGGTTTTTAACAGTAGTCAGTCAACATCGACCATAGAACAATTGAAAATGACCGATAAAAAGGAAAAGAAGCTAAAAGTTGTAAAGGATGAATAGCATCAGAATTGAGGATGAGTATGCCATAACATAATCACTAAAACATAAGTCTGACTTACATCCTTCTTGTCCATTGGGGTTAAGAAAGGATCACGGACACTTAGAGCAGCAACAACACTTAACACTGGGTCCAGGCAATTCAATATAGCGCCAAGTATAAGCATTTTGCCATGTTTTGGCTCCATTGGAAGGATTGTTAAGTAGCGTCCTGTCAAGGACATCAGGCAAACTAATTTTTGAATGCAACCTCAATAAGAATAAAATTGAGAAAATAGGAGATCTGTTCATACCTAAAACAGTCAAATTTTCAGTTTCATCCAAAGCCCCAATGATCTTTAAATATTCAATAGCATTTTGAACCTAGCAGCAAATGTGAAGGAAAGTTGTATAACAACCTTAGACATGATTGTTGACACATATATTTGGTCCTTTCTATCCCAAAAGAAGTTAATAAAGAATATGGTTCAGAAAAATATGTTCCCAGTGAGTCAGTGACATGTGCTATTTCTATAAAACAGAAACATAGCTCAATAAGAATTACCGCTAGATACTCCGGCGACTGCAGTGCCCTAGACAGGAACTCAGAAATACTACCCAGTTTCAGACTTTTAATTTGTAAACAAATAGACTGCAGTGGGGTCCTTAAAATTTCTGGTAACTGATAATCTGCAAAAGCATCATATACACATCTTGGATAGAGATGATAGCATTCTCCTGGCTGAACACGTCCAGCTCTTCCTCTTCTCTGATAATTTGACAAAATAGTCACTTATGAATTTGTAAATACCAAGGTAATAAATGCCAGCAAATGTGAACATTAAAATGCCCCTGGATCAGAGCACATTCTAGCAGACAAATCAAACATCAAATCCAGCAGCTAATGACACGGAAAAACATAAGATCAATATCATATAGGAGATTGTGCTTGTGGATCTTTTCAAGGATATATGGCGTAAGGGATGTTACAAATGGTTTTCTACACAATTATCTTGTGGGTGTTTGTTATTTATTTCCATGGTTGTTTTGCTAGGAGTTGAATTTTCTTTACAGTTTCACATTTGACGAGGACATATCGCCGCCTTGTTGCAAGATAATGACTTGTACCTAGTCAAAAATGAATAAAACTGGTGGGCTCCATGCAGATTAAATGGCAATTGAGTTTGGTGTAAGAATAAGAATATTTTTCCAAGGAAGTTTTTTTGGCCTTTTTGCCCGACGAAATTTTCCCTACAATAGTGCTAAGAAGAGAATAAGACTACTTCACCCTAGCAAGGGTTATGCATATTCACACAACTTCCAATTTCCAGAACGATGAACTCCGTTAGAATAAAGGGATTATAATTATCCCGCTGGAACAAATAGGAAACTTAAAAGATATCAAATCTTTTACTACTAAAGATTGTTGCAGCTTAACTAGGATTCTTATTAAGCAACTGAACAACATAATTAAAAATTAAAATATTGTTTTAGAAATAGCTGAGTCACACCTCAAACTGAAGCGACAAAAATGAGCTTCAAGGGGCAACATTTGAGGCCTATTTTTCCAAGGCCAAAACCTCAGTTCTCATCATATTCTGAATATTTTTCCTAGTATTGTGGAGTGGAGCCCATAAATGTGGAATGGCCTTATTGTTTTTCTCCTCAATTGCTGGCTGGTATTTTAAGTCAGTGGTCCCTTGAAGCCCACAGTTCAAGTCCTTTTCTCACCCAACATGCTGGCAACATCCAATGCAACCGTTACATCTTATACTCCACCAAGTTGAGAAATCTTTTGTACTTTTAACCTCTGCGATAAAATTCTAACCGCTATATGGCAAAGAGCATCACATGTAATGGTTGCAATGAAGGTTGACATCAAGTTAAATTGTTAAAAACAAAAAGAGAAGAAAGGACTTTTTAACTTTGCAGGCTCAAGGGAGGCTGAGAGTAAAAAATGCAGTAAGCAATTGAGGAAAAAAAAAAAAAAAAAAAAGGAAGACGACGACTTTTCACCTTTATGGGATCCAGCCAGCATGGCACCAAAAAACATATTCAGAAAGTCAAGGAGCAGGACACCTCACAAGCCTTGAGGCATGCACCTTATTAAGTAATTTGAAATGATAGCTTTAAATAACAGTGAATTTTATAAGAACCAAACCTCAATATGATTCCATGAAGAAATAATTAAACTTTAATGGTAAATTTTACGTACTTGTCGAGCTGAAACCTTTGAAATCCAAGAAGGAAGCAGACAAGGAGTATTGTTTAGCGCATCATAAGACGTCTCTTTTGCCTTCCCACAGTCAATAACAAAAACCACGTCATTAATAGTGATACTGGTTTCAGCAATATTTGTAGCTAGAACGATCTTCCTTATTCCATCTTCAGGCTTGTTAAATATTAATTTCTGTCCGATGGCAAAGAAATATATAAACAAACAAAATTGAGAAAAACTTGCACTAGAAGTTGTGCTTCCCTCTATTATACAAACACCGGCTCTTCAGCACACGAAAGGCAGATAGCATGAAAAAGAAGCCAAACAGGGATAATATGGTAAGAAAAGATCTGATTTAATATTTGTAGATATAACTCAACCTCGAGAAGAATATGACTTGTTGGCTCATAATCTATTTACAATACATTCATCTATATCTGTCATCAAAAACTTGCTCAATGGAACTTTATTCTTAAATATGTGACGAATATCCACATACAAAACTAAACTGTATAATTTCTTGAAATAATAGGCTGCGTAGATGAAAACACCAAGAAAGGACTGCTTCAGAAAGGAAGACTTGAGGCTGTAGACAAGAATAACTAGTTTTCATCATACTAATAGATGCAAGTTTTTCTCTTTTTCCATCTCTGAATAACATTTAGTAGCCTAGCACTCGGTACTTAGATTTATAAGAAGGAACAAAGTGACTTGGCATGATGTTTCAACAAGTAAACCTTACAGGTTATATGGACAATCTTCAGTTGCTTTAAACGTAGGTCAGTTTGTGGTGGTTCAGTCGACATCATTAAATGTGCCAGGTCTTGTAAGTACCGACCAAGTCATCAAGGGAGCAGGTAACACACAGTGACCACATGCCAAAATAACTAAAAACCATGGAGAAGGATAACAAAGAATCATAATGCCTAGATTATAAGTGTTTTTATCTTTTCCTCTGTTTTATTTATTTATTTATTTTGAAAGGTATCTTTTCCTCTGTTACTCTCTTCTTCTTCTTCCTTTTTTTATTTCCTGTGCATCTTTGTGGATGTAACATTGCAAAATGACACCATTGCAGCAATTATAGGAGTATGGAATCTTCGATAAAAGTTACAAAGGCATTAATATAAAAGTTTATTACAAAAGGTCATATGGATATATAAATGGCTAAGTGAACAAGTTCCACAAGTTCATGTTCAAAATTTGACTCATTCCAAATGCATGGACAATAGAAAATTCCCACTGTGAACAAAAATCAAAATCTATCTTGACAGTAATATATAGAGAACCAAATAACAGGGACAGTCGACAATTAATATACGAATTCACCTGCTCCTCACTGGCCATGGAACCATGGCATGCCAGCAATAAAACGCGACTAGTATCTCCTACTAGAAGATGACCTTGCAGCTTATCCTTCAAGGAGCTTATATCCTCCCACCCAGTCAGAAAAACTAAAACAGCACCAGGCCTTTCATTCTCGCATATATAGCACAGAAGACATTCTATGAGATTGAAACCTAGACAATCAGGATTCCAGCAAGACAAAGATTGCTGAGTCTGAGCACTATAATCCTTGAAATCAGCAGCTTTAAGTGCCTCCTAATAACATTTCCCAACAAGATGTACACATCAGCAAATATATACTCATGTTGACATGAGAACTAGCAGTTAAACTACCTCAACAGCAGAAACAAGCTGGCTTTTTCTCTTTCTTGGAGCTTGTTTACTCATTTTCCACATCTTCTCCATACCATAATCATCAATTTGATTATATGGTGTCAATTGGTATCCTGTCCTTTCCAAAATATTTTCTAGAAAATGAGTACGTACTGGATAAGTGAAACCCTAAATGAAAACAAAAGAGAGATTTAAGGTAAGTTCACATATAAAATTCGTCAAGCTATCAGGTGAAATACCAGTATCTATTCAAAATAACTTCTTACGATAAAGGAAGAAGAAACAAAGTTAATAATATTATGTAACTACTAATCAACCTCTAACTGCTTATTTGCTTTAACTTTATCTTTATTAAACTATATGATACTGAAACCAAGAACAAATAGGCACCCCAAACCTCAACCAGAATTTGTGGGGTTAAAAATCCAAATGGTACTTTGCACAATGATTTCCATTGGCCATTTAACTTTTACAATTTTTTCGGATGATCACTTAACTTATTTAATCGTTATCCCTTTGGCCATTAAACATGAAAAGTTTTTTGATGATCACCGAACTTATCAAATCATCATCCCATTGCCATTAAATTTTAAAGGGTTTTCAGGTGGCCACCAAACTTATCAAATATTTATCTCATCCATCACTCAACAACTCACATTAGAAAATTCAGTAGACTCGCTAACATGGTAAACAAAAACACTAACATGTCACATTATTGTCGTTAGTTGACTACAAATCTACATGTCATATAGAATATAACTACCAACTAATAGCAGCTTCGTTGCAATAGCACATTTTATTGCCAAAGACTATGATAACATTTTCTAAAGCAATATAGACACAAGAAACTATCAAGAGAAACTAACAAAGTTCAATCAATCATGTTATTCAAGTATATAATTTACGAGGACAGACCAAAAGACCACTAGCTCACCGGGATGTGGACCATTGGAGCCCCACCAAAATATGATGAGAAGAGCTCTGCATCTAAGGTTGCACTCATGAGAATTAGCCTTAGTTCTGGCCGGCGGGGTAGTAGATCTTTCAAAATAATAAGCAGAAAATCTGTCATGAAATACGCCAAATGGTTACTCATAGCAATTTCTATTTTCAAGAACAAAAAGAGCATTTCAACTCAATAAGGCCACATCACATGCTTAGAGCAAGTAGGGAACACCCAAACACACCGAAACGTGATTTTTCAAAAAAGTTGAATATATACGTGGCGACTAATTAAATAATTTATATTTATATTTTATTTTCATTGAAAATTCGACAAAATGATAAAGAAGAGAAAATCCAAACAATATGACAATAATGGATCACACAAGAACACAATATTTACGTGGAACCCAAATCTAAGAAATCCACGAGCAGAGGAGAATTTCAATATACCAAGAAACAAAAATTGTTTTACAAGATTTAATACTCACAATCTAAATCGAAACAATCCTCTCAAGTTTCAAACGTATATGACAATGATCTATTGTTACTTGAGCCTATTAAGAGCCTACACCTCGTGGAGTATTTATAGGAGTCAAATTTTAGAGTTTTGGATGAAGTAGAAATCAAAAATCAGCATCAGAATCGAATTCTAAGCGACAGATGGCGCCATGTCCCTGTCCCATTTTTTGATCATCTGGGCGCCAGGCACGCAGTCTTGGTAAGAAATCTTTCAAATGAGTTTTCCTTCCTCCCCAAAGTCCTTTTTCCCAATCAAACTCACAATTCTTGATGACATTTGATCCCTTATTAATCTGGACTTCCAAACCAAAATTATCTAAGCTTCCTCCATGAACCAAACTTCCAAATCACATGAAATTTGAGTCGTAACATAACAATTTTTGTGTTGTTTATAAAAGAAATAATTCTTTTCATGTGGGACGTCTAAGTAATTGGGTCAATTTGTTTCTACTGAAAAGGTGGCCCAACACAAACATCGGAATGGGTCATCTCATAAGCCACCTCACCAGATTTTAAGCCCGCATCATCTAATTAATTCTTATCAATCTCCAGAATGTTCCAACCTTATCTATCTCTTCCTGATTTCAATGTCTTTTTTATTTCCCAAAGATTACTTCCATCACCAGAATGTCACCACTTGCCTCTCCCTCTTCCCCCTTCTACTTGTCTAAAAGCTTCCCTCCCCTCTCACTTCTCCAGTCTCCATGGCTTTCCTTTCCCATATTGTTGGCTATTTCGTCTATTTGTGCCATTTCACCATTTCCATTACCCATTTAGCATGTTGATTGTGGAATCATAGATTAGTACCCAAATATGCCAAATATGGAGGTTGGCTTCCTCTTTGCCCTAATTCAGTTAGCTTACCTTGCTTTTCTTTTTGGTTTCAATTATTGGTAGTTAGTTTCTCTTCTTTTCAGTTTCGATCATGAAATGGATTTTCCATGTCGGAGGCATCTCATTGATTTATCACGAACCAATAGAGGAAAAAAAAACAAAACAAAACAAAACAAAAAAGGACATGACACCTAGTGTGCCCGACACACCAGCTCCCGTGGCACTTCACTGCTTCCTAGTGCTTAGGAGAGGAAAAAAGCATCCAATAGGTAATAATTATATAATACAGTCAATTGGGACAACAAAAGAACCTTCATTCATTCCACGTTCATGTATCTCATCGACGATAACATGCGTTACACCCTTCAAGTTTCTATCAGCTAGTAATCTTCTCAGCAAAATGCCTGTTGTGCAGAAGAGGAGGTGGGTATCCCTTCCTTTCATACCCTCTAACCGAACCTTATATCCAACCTGCCAAGAGAGGCATTATTAAATACTTTCACAGGCAAAATCATATGGTAATTTACTATCCCAGTGATTGTGTTTGTGGTATTAAGACTCACTGTATCTCCCAATTTCTCCCCTCTCTCAGCGGAAATCCTCTCTGATATAGACATTGCAGATATCCTTCTGGGCTGAGTACATATGATACTGCACATTGCTCCACGAATTGAGTTAATCTCAGACTCCAGAATAAACTGGGGAATCTGAGTGGTCTTTCCACAACCAGTTTCACCAGAGATGATTACAACCTAAAAATTGAACTTCTCAACTTGTTAATTGCATAAAATTTTATACGTAAAAAGAGAATTCCTTCCCTTTGAAGCCTGCCGTGAAGAAGCATAAAATGTCAGCAAATATTGTCACTAAAGCGTGTGTAAAACCACATCAATTAATAGCACAACTTGGCAACAAATATCGAAGATTACATGTTTCTCGCCTAACCAAACAGACACATGCCAGATGAGTACCAAGTACAAATGAAAGATGATATAATGGAAAGGGGCAATTGAAAGGCAACAACGTAACAGTGGTAATCAAAAGGAGAACTGGTGAAAGTATAAAGGAACTCAAAAGGTTTACTAGTTCATCACAAGGAATAGAAAAGAAAATAATTAAAGCATTAAGCTTTAAAGAATTTGATTGGGTACAGTATTTGATTCAAAGGCATCAGCTACAAATTTAAAACCAACATAGCTTGCGACTAATAAAATTCTACTATGATAGTTGAAATAAAAATTCTCTTTTTTTTTCTCTTTTATTTTACACTCAAGGGTCAGTCAGATAGGGGGGGAAATCATTTGGTCAAGAACATAGCAGCTATTGTTGAAACACAACGAAGGATTAGAAAATCTAAAACGGACAAAATGACCTATCCTGTCACTAGAAAACTTTTTGCTGCTAATTTTAGATCTCTTGATCAAGAAGATGAGGAATTGGTGACACCATTCACCCAGTAGAGTGGTATTGGGAGCGCAGGTCTATTCATAGTCAAACAGGTAATAGAATTCATAAGTAACATAAAGCAAGACTTTCTAATCACCATTTCTCAAGCAAAGCTCCAGAAAAGGAAAAAAAATGATTTAAGTAAGTGCCAAATCCAGGCAACAGCAAAGAACAACAGATGCTCCAAACATTGACGTACCTGGTTCTGCGAAATGGCACTTAATATTGCATCTCTCTCCTTATAAGCAGGCAGACTACTACGAAATTCCATCATCTCTCTGCCTTCAGTAGATTGCTGTACAAAACCAATAAGTATGAGAAAGAAAATTGAGGCACTTCTGAATCAATTTCAAACACAAGCAGAGAGTTGTTTTTTCAATGGAAGAAATCAATTCTAGTGGATAAATATAGCAGAATTAAGATGATCAGAAATCAGATTAAATGAAACTTAAAAGCAACCAGTAAAGACCAATGTTCTAAAAGGCGGAAAAGATAGGTTAGGCATTAAGAAAAGGCTCTACATACAGGGAAGGCGTAAAAAAGGCAGTCAACCCGGTCCATTCACTTTTGGTAGCCATTTCTTGGACAGTTGGACATAATATGGACCTAGGAACTAAATTGGTGCTGGAGTAATTCTTTAACTCATTTTCCCCCAAGCTGGGTTTCCAACGGACCTATTTTCAGAAATTTCACACACCAACTCCACCAACCACTATTGGCCTAATCTTGGAAGTTTTCCAAAGCCCAAACACTTCGTATTTGTGTATCTATTTTTTATTCCGTCTTTATTTCTTCTTTTAACAAAAAATTTATTATTGTTGACCATTTGTTGTAAAGATTAAATAAAATTTTATATTGTGTATGATTTATACATATTAGTGTTGCAAATGCTATTTTAGTTGTGTGTGCGTGTTTTTTGTGATATTGTAGTACAAGTGTGAGATAAAATGTGTCTTACTGATTATTTATGTTTTATTGTTAGCTAAGTATTTGATCATTTTTCATTCATGATAATTGTGCATCCCAAGTAAAAATGAAATAATTAAATCCTAATATAAATAACTATGACTTTCCAGGAATCAATGGAACAAAATGATTCTTCCATGGCATTTAATTTTAATGTCAATCAACTAATAAAGATTCCGGGGATATTGGATATGAAATCGCAATTCTTGTAGATCCCAAGAATGCTAATAATATGAATCAATAGGCACAAAATCCACATGGCAGGGACCAAGGGAAAGGATGTGAAACCGTGCCTTAGAGAAAGTGAAGCGCAAAAAGCCAAGTGTCATGAGGTGCTTGAAGAGAATAATACTAAGAAGTTAGAGAAGCCACTGAATGATGCTAAGTTGAGGGATGATGTAGTTATGTCTTTGCCTATGGGACAGAAGGAAGAAGAGGATGAAACTTCTATTACTAAAAGAGGAACTAAGAAAAGGCCTCATAATATGGGTCTCATAGTGAAAGTACAGAGAATTGAAAAAGGAGAAAATTTTCAATTTTTCATATATACACTACAATCGGGTGTCCCCTTCAATAGTACACGGGAAGAGTTAAAAATAAGGAAAGAAAATATTACAGGAAAAAGAATTATTTCCTAAATCCTAAATTGACCTAGTCATCTCCAAGAATCATTCAATAATTACAATTTTCCTAAATACAAATATTAATTATGGTAGTTAAGATACTGTCATATCCACGAGATTTCAACACTCCCCCTCAAGTTGGATTGTAAATGTTGATCAGATCCAACTTGTGAATGAAGTCATCAAATTTTTTGTCCAGATAATCCTTTGGTGATGATGTGTGCTGTTTGCTCCTGTGTGGGAGCATATGTCATACAAATAGTTCCATCTTCTACCTTTTTCTTTAATAAAATGTTTTTCCACCTCTACATGTTTAGTTCGATCATGTTGAATTGGGTTGAGAGAAATGTTGATAGCAGTTTTGTTGTAAAGTTACACTGGAAATTTTATTGTAACATGTAACTCTTGTAGGAGTTTCTTCAACCACAGCCCCTCACATATTCCTTGTGCTACTGTTCTAAACTCGACTTCGACACTACTTCTAGCTACTACATTTTGCTTCTTGCTTCTCCATGTTACTAGATTTCCCCATACAAAGGTGCAATATCCTGTAGTTGACTTTCGATCCTCCGTTGAACCTGCCCAATCTACGTCCATGAAGATTTCTATTTCTTTTCTCTCACCTTTCTTGAAATATAGACCTCTTCCGATGGAACCCTTGAGATATTTGAGTATCTTGTAGACTGCTTCTAGGTGAACTTCCTTTGGAGCATGCATATGTTGACTTACCACACTAACTGCAAATACAATATCAAGTCTAGTGTGTGACAAGTAAATCAATTTACCTACCAATTGTTGATATCTATGTCTTCAGAATTCCCAACATTCTCGATCCTTTTTTCCGCATCGATAGGTGTATCATTTGGTTTACATCCAAGCATTCCTATCTCTGTAAGAAGATCAAGTACATATTTTCTTTGTGAGCTACTGATACCTTTATGTGACCTAGCTACTTCTATTCCCAAGAAGTATCGCATTTGTCCCAGATCTTTTACTTCGAATTCGGCTGCTAGACTCTTCTTTAGTTTCTCCATTTCTATTATGTTGTCACCTGTCAAGATTATGTCGTCAACATATACAATTAAGATTGTTTTAGTTCCATCATTGAACCTTTTGAGGAACATAGTGTGATCTGACTGCCCTTGTTGGTATCTTGCCTCTTTAGTACCTTTGCAAATCTATCAAACCATACCCTAGATGACTGTTTAAGACCATACAGTGACTTCTTGAGTTTACAAACTTGATTATCCTCATTTACCTTGCAAAAACCTGGAGGTAATGTCATATAAACCCCTTCTTCTAATTCTCCATTTAGAAATATATTCATAATATCCAATTGTTGGAGAGACCAATCTAGGTTTATTGCCAATGATAGTAGTACTCAAACAACATTTAATTTAGCCACTGGTGCAAATGTCTCTATGTAATCAATACCATACGTTTGTGTGTATCCTTTCGCAACCAGTCGAGCTTTATACCTTTCTATTGTCCCATCAGCTTTATATTTTAAGTTGAAGACCCATTTGCATCCAACTGATCTTTTTTCCTTTAGACAGGTCCACTACTTCCCAAGTTTTGTTTTTTTTCCAATGCTAGCATTTCCTCCATTACCGCTTCTTTCCACTTCGAAATTTCCAAAGCTTCCTGAATATTCTTTGAAATTTTTGTACGGTCAAGTTGAGAAGTCAAGCTGCCGAATTCTGTACTTAAAGTGTTAAATGACATGAACTTTGAGATAGGATGAAGAGTACATGACCTGGGATGTTTTCTAAGAGCGATGGGAAGGTTGATATCTGATGATTCAGGTACTTTTGTGGTGTCATGATGTTCTGGAGCTATCATTGGTTCCGACTCTCTTGGTGCTTTAGGTGCGGGGTTCTCATGCATTGCTTTTGGTCTCCTTGAGTAGAAAGCATTTCGTTGTTTTTCTGCATCTCCCCCTGAATTCAAGTTGTCACTTGTTAATGACATAGAAGAACTAGATGGTAAGATAGGTTCTAGGGGAAAAAGATCTAGATTTAGGTACCGATCTTCAATATGATCCTCCCCTTGGAGAGAGGCTTTCTTGAAATATGGAGTGTTTTCAAAGAATGTGACATCAAGACTCACAATGACTCTTCGTGTAGAAGGGTCATAACATTTGTATCCTTTCTGAATAGGAAAGTATCAGATAAAGACACATTTGATCGCTCGAGGATCTAGTTTATTTCTTTGATTGCCGGGAACGTAGACGAAGGTGGTACAACCAAACACTTTGAGTGATAGACTTGAGCCAAGTCGAGAGCTTGGAAATAATTTTTGGAATTTTGTAAGTGGTGAGTCAAGGTTTAAGGTACGACTGGGCATTCGATTGATCAGGTACCTCAGAATCTTTTTGGCATATTTGTAGTAAACATTAGGACTCGGGCAACCTCCAGAAGATGCCTATTTTTTCGTTCAGCAATCCCATTTTGTTGAGGTGTTTCAACACAAGAGCTTTGATGAATTATTCCATGTGTTCAAAGGAAATCTCCCAAATTTTTGTTGAAGTATTCTGTGCCATTATTAGTGTGCAGAATTTGAATAGGTGTTTCAAATTAGGTCAATATCATGGAGTGAAAATTAATAAACACAGATCGAACATCGAATTTTTCTTTTAAGAGATACACCCAACAAAGTCAAGTGTGGTCATCAATGAATGTGACAAACCATTTTGTATTAGTTCGATTAGGTATGTGTGAGGGACCCCATACATCACTATGGATCATTGTGAACGGATTCGATAGTTTATACGTAGATTTTCGGAACGATGTCCTTTGATGTTTAGCAAGTTCGCAGAATTTACATTGAAAATTGACGTGCCTTTTATTCAAGAAAATAGAAGGAAATACATGTTTCAAATACTGAAAATTGGGGTGTCCCATTCTATAATACCATGACAAGATTTCACTATTACTAGAAACATATGCAGAATCACAAACGGCAATTTGATGTTGCTTACTCAAATTAACCTTGTCAAAGTAGTAGAGCCCATCACACTCCTTAGCACTATCAATCGTCTTCCCAATGATAGGTCCTGAAAAAGACAGTGCGATGGAAAAAATATAGCCGAGCAATTCGAGTTCTTTGTTTATTGGCTAATAGATAATAGATTACAGGCTAAATTTGAAACATGAAGAATGGATTCTAAAGTGATGGGGTCAGAGATGCGAATACTCCCTTTTCCAGCAACAGACGAGAGGGAACCATGTGCAATTTTAATTTTGAAATTTCCCACATGGTGAATATGAAGAAAAAAGTTGGTGAGAACCCGTCATATGGTCTGATGCCCCAAAATCAATGATCCAAGGAGTTTTCAATTGAGAGGTGACGTTTAAAGCCTTTAAAAAATTACCTCTATGGGCCAGTGAGCTTGAAGGTCCATTTGGGGAAGATTTGTCAGATGCTTGAAGGCTAGAAAATTTTTTGTAAAGTTGTTCTATCTGTTTAGAATTGAATGCGCTGCTTGATGAGGGGTTTTTAGTTTGCTGGTCTACTGAAACTTGGTATCCTCGATTTCTATTATTCTGCCTTGGCTTCCAATCAACCGGTTTTCCATGTAAATCCCAGCAGGTATCTTCTTTGTGTCCTAACTTACGACAATGCTCTCATCAGGGTCGTCCCTTTTGTTGCCTTGGGCTCGGCCCATTAAATCGCCCTTTTGAATAAAATCCCAAATATTCAGCCGGCCCAATTTTTGAATTTCCAGCTGGTCCACCATTAAAAACTCCACTTGGTCCAATTTTAGAAGAGAGGCCCAAAGTGAAATCGAAGTCATGGTTAATTCTTTTGCCCTAAATAGAATAGCTAACTTCAAATGGATGCAATAATATTGGAGACCAGCTCAACGACCACAAAACCATAAGAAGTTTAGAGCCTTTCTCGAGATGTAGGCAATCTCAAAATCCAACAAGTTTATGACAGTATAGAAATCACAGGCAGAATTTTAGGATTGAGATATATCACTTTTTACAAGAACAAAAGGTAACAGATTTCTTGCAGCAGAATATAGAAGAAATGTTGTAAAGCAGCAACCAGACTGGGGCGTAAATAAGCCAAGATTTCAGCTTTATTTTCAGCTATTTGAAGTTAAAAGAACATTTTCATCCCCAGGCACATTTAATAGCCATCTGCTGGATTAATTATTGGTTTATCATATCTTTGCATTAACATTTTCTTCATAAATCCTTTGATTTCTCACTTTCAAAATCCTAAAAGCTAGCACCCCAACTATAATAATTGGATATAAGCAAAATATGATCCGTAACTCTTTAGTTAAGAAGAAAGCCAAAACTCTCTTCGATCTATTTATCAAATAAATTTACTACTTTTCAAGAGATTAAACAAAGTCCAGAGCTATCCATTTAGAAATTATGTGTGTGTTTGAGCCACATTATTTTGAAAGAACGTATTTTGAAATAGTAGATTGATGGAGAATGTGTGATTAAAAAATGAGAAAATGTTTTGGATTTGCGTGTAATATTATTTTATTGAAAAATGTGTGGTTAAAATGATGTCAAATCACTGTTGAAGAATGTATTTTTTTTTAAAAAGAATATGGCTCAAACAGGTCTATAGATTATTAGTTTTTGAATTCGGATCACAAGATTTTAGAACCACGATATTCAATTATATCACTGGTAAGCACTAAAATCATGGGAAACAGGCACCAAAAGTGTAGAAAGTAGGATGAAGATCTACACGGACGAGTATAGAGATGCTATAATATGAGAAGGATGAGGAGGGAGGCATGAGTAGAAAAGGATCTTTAAATACACTTCTTATCAAAATTACCAGTAAATGATAGTTTTTATGAATGTTTAAAATGGCTCAACTGGGCACTGAGGCATTCTGTCTCCTTGAGGTGAAGCATAAGCCTCGAGACAAACCATTAAAATTATTGGAAAGAATATAGAAGTATACAAGCAGCTTATCCTCAACCATTAATCATCTTGAAAATCCATAATGAAACAAATTAAAAATTTAATAACTATTAAATAGATTAATATAAATTAGCAAATATTAAGTTATAATAAAGTAACAAAATTGTAATCTGCAACTAGAAGTAAAGACAATCTAGAAATCCCCGAAATTATCAATACTAATACAATACTTAAAAGAATCATTTATTTGATACCCATTCATCATCCATCACTATCAATTTTTTTTATTCTTTCTTATCATCCTCCACTTGCAATGTTGCGTTCTCCTTTCCTATCCCCTTCACTGTCTCCATCCTTGAAAAGGTATTAAAAAAAATAAAAATACCCATAAAATGTTATAGGAAATAAGGAAAATAGGTAAAAACTTGATACCAGTAATAAATGCTCAAGGAAGGAAAACAAAAGCAGCACACATTTCACTAGCCTAGAGGCGTAACCTCAAGGCATAACCCTCACTAATGGCACTCACGGGGGCAGGTTTTGAAGCATTTTATATTAGTCTCATATGAAGCGCATTTTAGAGCCAGTTTGGTACGGATTAAAATCTAATTTTAATTTAAGTCAAAGTCAAACAATCAATTTTAACATCTTTCATAGGTCTTACAACTTTTCAACCACACATTTCAAAAACTTCTACCACAATCTATTAAAAAATCAAATTTTAATTCTCAACGAACACCCTCTCAAGGCCTAAGCCTCAAAAGTTCAATTAAACAATGGTTTTTTACATTCTCAAAATTGAGTGTATTGTAACACTCTTATAATGTCTAGACCAGATGCCAATAAGCACGGCAAAATTGAGACATAGAATGAAGACTTAAAAGATGAGCACCCCAATAAATTATCATCTCTTATCGAAATTGATAAAAAGTCAAAGCTGACGAAGAATAGCTGTATAAAAAAGAATGTAATCTAATTATGCAGAGGTGATTGAACCTGCCAAATCAGTTGCTCCTCTTGCATTTGCTGACTTTTTCGCCAAATAATTTTCTCCATGGAAACCTCGCCAGGTGTAAGCAGCTCAGGTTGCTCAAAAAGCCATTCATTGGTAGCAATACTGCAATTACTGCTTGATCTTGAAAATGCATCCATGCCCTTGGGCTTTTGGGAAATGTATTGTCCAAGATGGATTTCCACTCGCCTTTGCAAACGTGGAGGCAAGATCACCTAAAAATTTCTAAATCATTTTAATCACATGATTACAAGCCGTTAGCAGAAATTATCTAATTTTTAGGGGGTTACCAAAATTGAAAAAGAGATGTGAAGCTCAAAAGCAATAATAGACAATGAAGTACTCTTCAAACAATAAATCCACAAATGTCGAGTAGTTGGAAACTAAAGTTGAAGAATCATTACGGAAAAAGTAAATGGAACGGTACACAATTCTAGAGATATTAGAGAAAATCTAACAAATAAAAACACTGGGGTCGGTTTGAATTCAATTATATATTAAAAAGTTGCATGAAGCAGCATAAGAAAGCACCTCCCTCTGTGGACGCTTTTCATCGAGATCAAACCGATAGTTGGGCAAAGGAACCTTACTGACAACTACCACTTTTGTATACAGGTGGCTGCAAAAAGTACTTTATTAAACATGTCTCAAAAGAAAATTTATCAAGGGTCATGTGAAACGTGCCTGTATAAACCCATTCTGCTCGCTAAAGCTGATATTTGATCATAATTGCGCCTATCCCTTTTATCTCTTGATACTAGTTCTTGCTTATCCTTATTGTCTAAAAGAGTAGTTAACTTCCATTTCCAGCCATCAACGTCATCCAAGGTGGAAGCATCCTACGATCAGAAACAACAAATTAAAAAAAATAAATTCGGAGATTGGGTATCACATTACAGTTGGATTAGAATAAGAAACAAAAGCCAAGTCAAGACATAAAGACAATATAAATGAGAGAGAATAAAATATCATGTTTCATATTAGCAGATAATCATGCCAAATTAATGAGCATATTGTTATGGATATTTATGCATATACCAATGTCTCCCATCTTGGTTCACATGTGGTCCCCATGTGCAAATTACCACTTTTATGTTTGTGATTTTCCTAATAAGTGCACAAACAAAAGAAGAATGATTTCATGTAATGATACATCTGCAAGAATTTTTTTATTTTTTATTTTTAAGCATCATGCCGAAATGTCACAGTATTAAATTTTACTGCAGGAAAATCATTTTCAATATTTATAACAGAACATACTTTTGCTATTTGACTTAGAAACTCATTGACAAATAGCAATTCCTTGACATGAAGAATTCACCCTGCTCAGTTCATACTTATAAACCAGTGTACACCGATCCTTGTCTTCAGTACAGTGTAAAAGAAAATTACCTAGTATGCATGAAAACCCTCAATCAACAAAATTGCTGTTAATCATATTCCGGACAACGTACAAGGATTATCAAATAACTCCCTCTGCTCAAAGCAATGCAGGTTTCAATTTTAAATTCATAACGATGTCTATATTTTTTGTAATAGTCATCAAAATTGTACAAGAAAATAGATTAGCAGCCGTCTATACAACGAGTAAACCCGAAAATATACCCATAACAAAGATATCACTTTTTGCATATAAAACTCACTTGATGTGTCAGAAACTCGATGTCACGATAGGAAATTTCCTCTGACACCTTATAATGCAGCGATTTTTTCGCCTGTGCCTGCTGCTTATATTGATGAGGTGGCAAGTACGGGTAAGGATTGCCAGTATTCTTATTGTTATCATTACTCTTATTAACTATGGAATGAAGAGATGAGCTCTGATTGCGAGTAGTATTATTAGTACTTAAAGTGGTAGGCACGGAATCCTTAGTGGGGGAGGAGGTGGAAGACGGTGTAGTGATGACGGAGCAGAGGCGGTGATGTGGCGGCACGTAAAGTGCGCCGCGTGACGGCGACGGCGGCGGCCTGTCCTTCATTTTAATTGTAAGCGAGGTGGTGGAGAGTGGAAGAAGGGGGTTTAGGGTTTGGGGTAGAAATTGTAAGAGATGAATTGAGAGGACGGTTCGTGCAACCGGAAATTGCACTTGTTTACAAAGGGGGAAAATATTTGTCCGTTCGGGTCGGCTTTCCCCGGCCGAGGTTGGTTGCTGTCAGCAGGGCGGCCGTGCTGAAGGGAAAGGAAACTGATAATAATAGTATTGAAGGTGTAACGAGGGGGTGATGACTGTTGACGCCAGATGGGACATTATGCAGCAAACGGACACGCGTCTTAAGTCCCGTTTGGCCCCATTAAATTAAATTACATTACATTCCATTTTTCTCTATCATATTTTCAACCACACAATTTTTCACAAAATAATATTACACGTAAATTGAAAATTTTTCCTTCCTTTTCAACTACTCATTTTTAAAAAAAAAATATTATTTTCCCATTTTCATTTTCAGAAAATGAGGGCCAAACGGAGCTTATAATAGTGGGCTCCACTAAAGCTCCTGCACATGAAATGTAAAATGTAAAAGAATTTCATAAGTGGGAAATTAAGTATGATATATTTCAAAATTAAGAAAATAAGTTTCAAAATTCAAAAATCAGATTTTTATTTAAATTTATTTATGATTTAATTATTTTATTAATTTAATATATTTAGATCACGGATCTATAGAATTTGGTCACGAATTAACAATTAATTACTAGTTTATAATTTTTTTGGTCACAAATCAAAAATTTTATGTCGCAAATTATTTTACGATTACAATTCAAAAATTTTGAAGGTCACAGTTTGTTCATCGGTCACAAATCAAAAAATTAATTAGTCACGGATTAATTTCTAGTCACAACTTATCAATTTAATAGTCACAACTTATTTTTCGGTCACAAATAAAAAATTTTATAGGTTACATATTATTTTTCGATCACAAATAAATTTTTTTATAGATCACAAATTATCCATTAGTCACAAAATAAAAACTTTTATTGGTCACGATTTGATCACAGTTATTTATTTAATTAGTCACATATTAATTTTTAGCCACAATTTATCAAATTGTTGGTCACAACTTTTTTTTTTTATCACAAATCAAAATTTTATAAGTCACAAATTTTTTTCAATTACGAATCAAAAATTTTATCGGTCACTGATCAAATTTTTTATTGGTCACAACTCATTTATTCTTTGCAAATTATTAGATTAGTTGGTCGCGATTAATTTTTTGGTCACAACTTAATCAATTATAAGTCACGATCATAATTTTTAGGCCACGAATTAACCAATTTAATGGTCACAGACTCACAGTCAACCAAATCATCCGTGACCACCACCGACACTTGTAACCACTACATCACAACTGTCATCAGCCACAGCCAAATCATCTGTGACCATCACCGATACTTGTGGCCACTACAGCCAGAACCACCATCGCCACACCAACAGCGTCACAGTAGCACCATCGCCACTGTCATAGCTTCGGCGTCACAGAACCACCACAACACACCACCGTCATAACCACAACATCACAGAATCACCCGCCACCCAAACACCACAACCATAACGCATACCTCCACCTCCACCTCCACCTCCACATTCACCGCACCATTAAGCACTACACCCAGAGAGCTGTTGCACCGACGGGGGAAGCGTACATCGCCGCCGACTGAGAGCACTGCGACACTATCCAACACCGGTGCTCGAACCACAACCCACCAGATCCAACCACAACCACCACATCACCCAGATCGTCGCCGCTAGAACCACCACCACAACCACACATCACCAACATCTCAACTGATCCAATCGACTGAGACCACCCTATTATCATCACATCGTCGCCTGAGCCACCACCATGCCTCACCATCGCACCACCACAGCACACACCAACACACCCACATCACGCAGCCTATACTACCGTGACCACAACCAACAACAAACACCACCAGAGCCAACGCGAAAGAGCTACCACCACAGCCAGATCTTAGCACCGCCTTATATTGCTAGGCGAAGGGCGCGACGCTGCATTTTGTGTGCAGCACTGGGCTAAACGCCACATGCGGCGCTGCAAACCGCCGGCGGAGGGGTGATTTTGCGGTGGTGTGAAAGAAGATTTAGGGGGAGAGAGAGAGACGACGACGAGAGAGGAGGAATGAAGAGAGAGAAAAGAAATGGGGAATTAATTAGGGTTTGGAATAAAATATGTATTATAATATTTAATATTTAAACATTAAATATCTTATTTTTGAACAATTGAACATTCACTCTGATTTTAGAACTATTAATTTATAAAGTATGGTATCCTGTAATTTCCCCAATGTAAAATATAAGCCAAAATATAAGCCCCGTTTGGCCCCATTACTCTCTATTAAATTACGTTCCATTTTTCTTTCTCTTATTTTCAACACACAATCTTCTATAAAATAGTATTACACATAAAATAAAATAAAATTCCTTCTTTTTCAATCGCTATTTTTCAAAAAATACTATTCCACCTATTTCTTTTCTACAAATGTGGGCCAAACATGGGCTAAATTAAAATTAAAAATTAACTTACATGTACATTATTGTGGACGAGCGAAAGAGCTACCACCACAGCCAGATCTTAGCACCGCCTTATATTGCTAGGCGAAGGGCGCGACGCTGCATTTTGTGTGCAGCGCTGGGCTAAACGCCACATGCGGCGCTGCAAACCGCCGACGGAGGGGTGATTTTGCGGTGGTGTGAAAGAAGATTTAGGGGGAGAGAGAGAGACGACGACGAGAGTGGAGGAATGAAGAGAGAGAAAAGAAATGGGGAATTAATTAGGGTTTGGAATAAAATATGTATTATAATATTTAATATTTAAACATTAAATATCTTATTTTTGAACAATTGAACATTCACTCTGATTTTAGAACTATTAATTTATAAAGTATGGTATCCTGTAATTTCCCCAATGTAAAATATAAGCCAAAATATAAGCCCCGTTTGGCCCCATTACTCTCTATTAAATTACGTTCCATTTTTCTTTCTCTTATTTTCAACACACAATCTTCTATAAAATAGTATTACACATAAAATAAAATAAAATTCCTTCTTTTTCAATCGCTATTTTTCAAAAAATACTATTCCACCTATTTCTTTTCTACAAATGTGGGCCAAACATGGGCTAAATTAAAATTAAAAATTAATTTACATGTACATTATTGTGGAGGACATTCCCTTTGTATAAGAAATAGATAATTGAGCCATGTTATTGTAAAAATGAGAATAAAAAATATATTTTTTATGGATCCCACACAATAAATAAAAAGTCAAATATGATGACTTGATATGATGAATAAAAATCATATTTTTCATTTTAACGAAAAAATAATGGGGCTCAAACAGGGCTAATATTACTTGTACACTTTTGTTATATATAATAGATGATACTCTCCTCACATGGAGGGAGTTCATACATAATAAATAATGTGCGGGCCCTCCATAATGATGGATGCTAACTATTCTGCATACGAAAAGTGTACATGTAGCACACCCATAAGAAATTTGACAGTGATATGACGTAGTGTGCTTAAAATCAATGATCATGATTTCTCTATCACATTAAATAATGTTAAATTTAATGTCATTCATAATATACATTTAACTCGCAGAGGATTTTACTGTTTTATCAAGTAGGGGTTCTATCCCTATCGACCCTCATAGTAGGTGGGACCAACTTAAATAAAACCCCCAATCGCTATTTTTCAAAAAATACTATTCCACCTATTTCTTTTCTACAAATGTGGGCCAAACATGGGCTAAATTAAAATTAAAAATTAATTTACATGTACATTATTGTGGAGGACATTCCCTTTGTATAAGAAATAGATAATTGAGCCATGTTATTGTAAAAATGAGAATAAAAAATATATTTTTTATGGATCCCACACAATAAATAAAAAGTCAAATATGATGACTTGATATGATGAATAAAAATCATATTTTTCATTTTAACGAAAAAATAATGTGGCTCAAACAGGGCTAATATTACTTGTACACTTTTGTTATATATAAGAGATGATACTCTCCTCACATGGAGGGAGTTCACACATAATAAATAATGTGCAGGCCCTCCATAATGATGGATGCTAACTATTCTGCATACGAAAAGTGTACATGTAGCACACCCATAAGAAATTTGACAGTGATATGATGTAGTGTGCTTAAAATCAATGATCATGATTTCTCTATCACATTAAATAATGTTAAATTTAATGTCATTCATAATATACATTTAACTCGCAGAGGATTTTACTGTTTTATCAAGTAGGGGTTCTATCCCTATCGACCCTCACAGTTGGTGGGACCAACTTAAATAAAACCCTGGCCAAAACCCCCCACCCCTGATGTGAGTGCTCGAGAGTGATTCACCCTGTACCTCAAGATTCATCCACCCGCAAAACGCATAAGATATATTTTATTGATTTGAAAGCAAATAAAAAGAAAGAAAGAAATAAAGGGGGGGAAAAACTATGTCTATTCTTTTTTCCATTTTAAAAATGATTCTTTAAATAATAATAATAAAAAAAGGCCAGCTTATGTTTTTTTAATTATCTATCTATATCTAATCTAACTAAGGCTCCGTTTGATTCCAATTTTTGTAAGAATGAAAATAAAAAATATAGTCGTTACGGAACCCACACAAGAGATAGTCAAATATAGTGGCTTAATGTGATGAATAACGATCAAATTTTTTATTTTTGTGGCCCCTTAATAAACTGTAATCATCATTTTCTTCTTTTGAATCCTGTCCTCTCATCCAAGCGAACTCAAACCCAAGTCAATAATATGGTAAAGCTTCGCTTTTACCACTTGAGCTAGGCTTTGATCTTGACCGTAAATGGGAAAAACTACAATGATAGTCTTTAACCCACTTTTAGAGCAACTTGGTTTGCAATATTTCAATGGAGCATTGTGATTTACAATCTTTATTATTGTTCCACGAATACTTTCTAATGATATGACCATTTAAATATTAATTTAATCGTCGCGTAAGTGGCATATATTAAATATATTAAAGTTAGATTTCGTTTCTCAACTTTGACTAGTGCCTAAAGACTTGAATTGATGTATGTTTCAATAAAATTGAAGCATCGATTTAATGAATTTATTGATGATTACAAAATTTCTAAATTTGAGCATGAAGTACCAATTCATCATTTTTGGTGGAAATGAGTGTAGAATCAAGTTCAGATAAGTTGTGAGAATTTTATTGGTTGGTTTATGGCTTTTTTCGTTTAAATAGTTAACTAGCTAAACCTAATATGAGCTTGATCATATGGAGTAAATTATGTGAATGGTACATAGCTGTATCTCTTGTATAAAAATCATAAATGAACTTAACTTTGTTTCAAAATTAGGCATGTTCGGTAGTAATTATGAGAATTAATTTTTTGACCGTTAAAGAGAAAAGCGTATCTCACCTGTGAATGAAGAAGTAAAAAGATGACTATTGAAATAGTGAAATAACGATCAAAAAATTGATTTTTTTGGATAAAAAATTACTACCTTATGGGGCTATAAATAAACTCAAAAAATTATTTTACATCCATACAAAAATTAACATCTGTTAGCCAAAATTTACGGAATAACTAGCTTGACAAACAAAAATACGTCATTAAAATTGAAGAAACAAAAAAGCAAAAAATGATCAAAGAAAAATGAAAAAAATAATAATTATCCTCCTCACCACCCATTGCCGCCATTGCAACCGCCACAGCTTGCCTTTCACAACGGCACAACCACTAGATGGTGGTAGTGGAGAGGGAAGATGTGGTGTTGTAGTCGTGGTACCAAGGTGAATGGAAATGGTGGAGTTGGAGGAGAAGGACGGGATGAGGCATTTAGTGGGAGGATTTTTTTCTCCATCTTTTTTCATTTTCCTTTCTTGTTTAAAGTAAGGTTCCACTTGGCAAATTAGCCCCCGTTCGGCCTCCATTTTGTGGAAAAATTAATGGGTGAAATAGTGTTTTTTTGAAAAATAAGTGACTAAACAAGAATGAAAAATTTTCAGTTTATATGTAATATTATTTTATGGAAGATTGAGTAGTTGAAAATAAGAGAAAGAAAAATGAAATGTAATAGAATAAAAATTAGTGAGGGCCAAACGGGAACTAAATTTGATGACATATACATTTTAAACATAATAATGCTATATAGTCTTATTGATGTCAAAATTCTAGTGTACGTGACCTTAATGTGTCATTAAATGATGGGTTAAATGAGATAAGTCATTTAATTTTACATATCATTTAACATATTCTCAAATGCCACATTAAAACCGAGGTTATAAATATAGTGGAACAAAATAACATTATTCTTTTAAACACTACTTCAATGATCCTTGTGTTTCTTGTTTGCCAAGTCAATTAATTTTGGCTATTGGATGTTAATTTTTTGAAGATACAATATGATTTTATGAGTTTATGTATAATTTTAAGATAAATTTCATTTTAATTTGTGACTTTGATATGAGGGATAAAATTTCTGTATCATTCGCGTAATTAACCCAATCATTTGGACCATAGCAAAGCGAAGTCAGCTAGTTGTCATGAGCCTAATTCCTCAATCCCAAATTACGTTAGCACTGTGCGACCTTAATGCTTCACAACTCTTGTCTCCACAAATAGCGTTAAGTCATCTTTTAACGCCCACGATAATTTAACCTATAAGGCTAAACTATATGTCTTTGGATAGAGATGGTACATATGATTTTATGAGGAAAAGAGCACACACATAAGTATGGGAAAAACTTATTCCTACTATATAAAAAGGAAAATGTAAAGTTACTGTAGAAATCAACAGTGACTTATTCCATTTTGTCTCACTGTAGTATTTTTTTTTTAAATTAGGGAAGCAAAAACGATGTTGTTTGTCTTTGCTTGATATATATATTTTATTATACAGTAAAAAAATATGCAATCTAAATTTACTGCAACACGCAACTTTCCAACTTTCTTTTATTTTGTTTTTATTATATATTTTTTTAAAATTGTTTTACAATTTCTTTTTCCTTCATATTATAAATTTTTTTTTTCGATTTACAAATATTTTCAATTCTTTTCGTTTAAAACACAATTTTTCAAATTAATTAAATAATATTTATTTTTATTTTTAATTATTTCCATTTAAATAATAACATTTTTTTGTTTCTTTTTATTTTTGCCTATAATTTTGTTGTTGTTTAATTTGTTAAATCATTCAATTTCTTTTTTTAATCAGTTGGATTGGTTGAAGTGAAATAGTATATGAAGATGGAGAAATATTGCAGTGGAGGTGACTGTACACGGAGTCTCTTTTACAAATATGAATATCTCAAATTCCTCACCAACTCCATTTGCCTTCATCTCTCTCCGCCAATAATTTTAACAAATAGTTATATAAACTAAAAACAAATATCATACAACGTAATGTAAAATACCAAAAAAAACTACTCAAATTTAGTAAATATCTCAAATGATTCATAACCATATGGTCCATGCCAAAAAATTCAAATATTATATATTTCAATTTCTAATTTAGTAAATTATAATCAAATAACACATAGATTACAATTCTCAAAAGTTAGATAAAACACAATTTTTTTCCCCAATTTCAAGTATTAATTTTTTTATCTTAGCCAAGATAGCGTTCATTGTATATTTTGAATTTTGATTTGATTAGATCTTTCTCTTATTGACCTTTTAAAAAATTAAAAAATCATTAGTAGTTTTAAATCACCATGTCCGAGCTATTTTTTACGTCACTATCCATGTAGCTTAGAAGTGCTTGTAAAAACGAGTGATGTTAGGTTCACCATTTCCTCAAATTCATTTCAGATCATATGAAACTTTCGGAATAAGAATCAAGGATCTGAACCATGCGCAATAAGGCAAAAAATTAAGGATCCAAATCACGCACAATAGGGGAAAACCTGTGATTGTCCTTGCATTACTATGAATTAACTTCTCCAATAGTTTTCGTCGAAGAAATTTATTGCACATTTCACTAAAGATGAGTAAAAAAGTATGCCAAAGCATTGATACTATTGGTAAGGTGGTAAACCTTTGGAAGTACGTGAGAAACAATGTTATCATATAGATGTACCGTGAAAACATTTATAAATTAACATGAACATTCATAGTGGTGCTGGTGCTAAAATCAAATTGACTTTCTGACTTTCGAGTTCCAACATCATGCACTTCATTGATTATTGACCCATGGGTAAAGAGTTGCACCAGTATTGACGATTTTGGATAATATAAATTTTACACATTCCACACTAATAATAACATAATAAATACAATACTCATGCAACGCACGAGACGAAAACTAGTCTATTTAATGAGTTAAACCATGTGGTTTTAACTAATTGTTTCTCTGCACAACTTAAAAACAATGTAATTTCGTTCTTCACATGGCCTATTACTAAATGGTATTTGATCCTTTTTCACTTAGCCTACAGTTTAGCGACAAGAGTTTTTGCTGACTTTCTTGAAGTGAGATCCTATTATCTTCTGCTAATGTCATTATTTTATATTTTATGTGTTTGATGTTAGAATTGCCTTCTAGAATTTCAAGGACTACATCAAATTTCTGTTGGATGAATTTTGTGAATAGTGACGCTGAAATAAGTATAATGATGGTGACAAAGCCGAGGCAAGAGTTGGACTCTTTGTCCTTAAGTCGAATTTGCCCCGCAACGGTGCCTACGGATTTCGGCAATCGACTCCCAAGATACAACGGCTACACTTGTGTTTGTAGCACTCCAAAACACAAGTACAACGAACCAATTTAGGCTTATGTACTCCAAGAATGAAATGAAAGAAAATCAAAATAAACGAAATGATTTTGATTTTGGATAGAAGAGAGGATGAGAAACGTTTTGCATATCAAACTGTGAGGAATAGAACACCCAAAGGGTCCTATTTATAGACCATGAAGGGGTGTGGACGAAATGGTTGAGACCAAACCATGCACCATTTCCAAACAATGCATATTTATGAAAAGGTGTCTATTCACTAATGGTTGAGGTCTTTTTCGTAATTTCTCATTCATCCGATATTGGTTTTCGAAATGCCAAATATACCCTTCAATACATGCAGAGAAATCAAAATTCTCTTTCGGGGGCGTTGCCCCCGACCCCCCACGAGGGGCGCTGCTCCCTCGACCCTCGACCCTCGCGACCTGACCGGGCAGGTCGATCCCCGTTTGTGCGCCCCGAAACGGCGAAGTGGCAAACAATTTTGCCTAAACGGATTGAGTCGAGCTTTTGAGTATTTGGCCGAATTCGATACGAACTTTAATCGATTTTCAATTCTCAATTTATTTAACCAATATCCAACAATTTCGTGATCTATAAACTCGAGCTTTAATTAAACAACCACATTTCCTACAGTTTATTAGGGAAGCTAAGGATATCGACCTGGATCATATGGTATTTTGTTAAACAAAAGGAACAGATAATGACCGATATCATTTCCCTAATATTCTATATTCCATTTCTGATTTTTAACAAGGGAACTTATATAGCTCTTGTAAGTTGTTTAGTACTTAACACAATACTTCATATTTTGTGATTACAATTTAGGTAAGACGTCTTGCGGTTGTAGCAGGGTAGATATTAATCAGTAAACATTATATGTATACCAATGAAAAAGTCAGAGGAAAGCATAAAAGTGGAGAAGGGGAACTGCAACATTAGATTTCAAGAATACGAAATTATTAGTTTTCCATTACAAAATAAACTTTAACTTTCTCTTCAGTTATGTTGTCTTGGCGGTCCATGGGATGATGACTTTTATAAGGTCCTACATAGTCCCTGAAGGTTTTCTTGATTGTATTTCAACTGCTTATGTCCTATACATAACTTGGAGAGCATTGAAGGTGTTAACTATATTTATGGTGCCATTATTTAGCACAAATTATTTTGTTGGAAACACTACAAATATAACTTCTTATCTTCTGATGATCTCACATCACACAGCTTCGAATTGCAGCAAATCTTTTAAAGCAGTTGGGAGTTGGGGTAGAGTTGGCAACTACAGCTGTTCCACATCTATTTCTTCTATTAGCCTGTGCTACCAATTTGGCCAAGCTTTTATCTATCATTTTGCTTCTCATTTCTCAATGTCTTGCCGCAGTCACAACAACCCGAACTCGAACCCCAATATACAAGGCCTTTGCCAAAGGAGAAAATATTGGAGATGTGACTGCCAAGGAAGAAAGTTGGAAATGTTGTTGACGTGGTATGCTTGTTTGATCAAAATGTTGATATTTACAATTTTATTTTCTAGCAAGGATATAACAGATACTACCAATCAAAACGATGTTTAAAACTTAGTCTTATATTTTTTTCATAGATATTATATTTGTGAAATTTTCTTGATTTTTCTAATTCTATATTTCCACGTATGTCACCATAGGTTACTTCAAATTTCATGTCAACATGAGTGAAAGATTAAGACATTGATTACTTACCTTTGAAATATTTCCGTGTTGTATACTTATTTGTTCATAATCTCAGGGATCTAAAGGAAATGGAAGAAAGTTAATCGTCTACAAATTTTGATGCTAAGATAACATGGATTTGATTTAGGTTGGCAACTAGTCAAGAAATTGTAAGTATATATTATTGCTTCGCTTCCTTTCTTTGAACTGTTTAAGTTTCAAGAAGGATGGCTGAGGCCTTGATGTAGTGATTCTTTCTTTTATTTTTTTCAGTTGAAGTATTCTGTCCAAATTTTCCAAAGAAAAAATGGAAAAGTTTTAATGACATAAATCTGAAATGCTCATCTCGAATTACTTCAAAATCATAATGGTAGAGGTTAGCAATTAGCTTTTTATTTTGCTATGTTTAATATTATAATCAAATTTCTCTTGTATATATGAAGATAGAGAATTGCTTTAGACTGATAATATACACTGTGATGTGTATATTTTAATAAATCATGCCATTTTTTAATTTCCTAGTGTCAGAGTAATTGTTTCTTGATATTTTGAGTAGTGCTAGTCATCTATTTGTTTTATTACAGCATTTACTTCATGTTAAACAAGAAATTCAATTACATTTTCACCACAACTTTCTTTTGTAACATTTCCCACAATTACTTCTTTATACTTCGCTATAACTTACTGAAGAATTTATTATTATTTTTTAAATTCTTTACTAACCACTAATTTTATCAAAGGAACAGTTGTTCCTTGCAAAACATTGCATAATTGCTACCTGGCAACCCACTTCCCACAACCATTCTCTAAAAACCTTTGCTTACAATACTAAACAAAAATTTGTGCCTGCAACTAAAGAGTTTCCAATTTTTATTGAAAACATAAATCCAACTTCGACAGCATTCATTTTAACTTTTCATCATTTCCATCCTCTACTAGCCAATTAGAATTATTTGAAGATCCAGATGGCATGAAACAAATCTACTTTTTACAAAATATTACCTCCAACAATGAAAATACACGTGGACACAATTTATAGACTTTAATATAATCTTCATTCAAAGCAGGTTTAATTGTCAACTGAAATCCCACAAAACCAAAATCCAATATTATCACTTACACATTCAAAGCAGATTTCATTCTCCATTGAAATTCCACAAAACCAAAATCCAGCATTATTACTTACACTACATCATCCACTGCACGTGCAATACACATGCATTCACTAGTAATAATTAAAGTAGAATCCCAAATGAATTGAGTTTGTGAAAACTACAGGTTATTAAAATTTAACTATTTCATTTAATGCATTTTTTTATAATTATCTCTATACGTTAAAATTACTTGTGAAAAACAAAGTTGTTGTCACTCCTATTTAAAAAGACTAACATTTTTCATGAAATATAATTATATTTAGTCCATGTTTGGTCCTTTTTTTTTAAAAAAATTATTTTTTCTCAAATTTTGTGTAACCGTACAATTTATGGAATTCATAATTTTTATCAACTTTTCAACCACGTATTTTATCATTTTTTTTATCAAAATTTACTAAAAAAAATTATTTTTATCCAAATCAAACAAGGGCTTACATTTTTCAAGAAGTTATATGTTGTAATTCATTATACAATATAATCATAAAAATTATAATTTTACCTTTTTTACTAGATGTAACATAGTTTATGATTATACCTTTCTTACAGCACATCAAGTTTCAGTCTCAAGTAAAAATCTACAGAAAATATTTTGTGGAAAAGAAAAAGGACGAAGAATTGCGCCAATTAGTCCCAATAATAAAACAATGAAATAGTTGAAGTCTTTATTAATTGTCATGTGACAATTTAGTTCCATTATTAATGTGAAATCGGAATCGTAGAGTAAGACATTGCCTCTAAGGATCATGTAAAGGCTTGGGTTTTCCACGTCGATGTGATTATGATTTATAAGGAACATAGTGAAAGTGAATTTGCTCATTCTAAATGTCTCCACAAGTCGTAATACTTGCTGGTGACAATAACAATTTTCTTGCAAGAAAAAATCTTGTAAACAATTGTCTATTGTTGATTGAACACCAACAAAGTGAAAAGAAAATAGTGTGCCAAAGAAGTTCAAATGTCAAATCAAACCATTGCAAAAGGGCTAAAACTATACATTTATCTCCTTACATATTGCTAAAAGTGCCCCGACACGGGCTGAAATTCCAATAAAGTGACCCTCTCACGTCTTATTATGATTCAGGCTTTGGAAGAGTAGTAACCAAGCACGAATCAAGATTACACAACTATGTTACAAGATGTGCCAGCACTCAGTATGTGTAGCCCTTAACAAACATTCATTTCTTGGCATCCTCCCCTTCGCCTTTAGCTGAGTACTTTCCGAGCTGAGCCAAGGAGTTAGCCTTAGCATGGACTACAAGTGCTCTCTGTGTAGCTTCTACATTCTCGGGGCATCCTTGCCATGTTTCCAGTGCACTGTTCTGGAGTGCTAGTGCATAGGAGAAAGAGACGTGCCATAGGTTGGATCGCATTGAGATTCAACGTTGCCTCTTCTTTAGATTATCCACTTGACAAGAACTAAATTGGGAAAAAAATTTATTTGAAGATCCATTGATAGTGAAAATAATTCTAGACAAGAAAAAATAACAAATAATGAGTTCACCTGTTTAGTACCATAATTCCTAGAACTGTAGGAGGTACTATCCTTTTTAACATGGTCAATGTATGGCAATGATATCTGGCAAAGCTTTCTTTTTGCGTTCGGCTCCTGGAGTTACCATGCTAGGTTTAAGTAGAATTCCTTCAAAAACCACGTTGTTTTCGGCTAATTAGTAGAAGACCTTTGATCAAACTTGCTCTGCAACTTCTAGTGTCTTCTCAATTGGGTAGTCTCCATCAAGAAGAATCTTGGGTTCTACAATAGGCACAAAACCATTGTCCTACACAAGAAAGCACACTTTCATTCCCTAATATTTTCCCGTTCCCTATAGGAAATAACAGGAAACTGTTTTTGGTTTCTAAGAGTAGATGCCTAGAGAATGAAACAAAAGGCTTCACGAAGAGCATGTTTGGGTAATCTTAAAAGGTTCGCTTATAAGTAAATAAATAACTTTTATGTATCTAACCACACTCATAACTAAGTTATTTATTAAAGTTAAGAGTTACTATAAAAAATAAGTAACTTTATTTCAATTAAAAGTAAGTAACTTAACATTTTTGAAAACGAAAGGATACTTGAAGCAACTTATTTCTAAAACCAAACATGCTTTTAGTCTTATCCTCCGGTTCTAAACCAATTTGAATAAATCAAGCATCTAGAGGGGAATGAAGGGAAGGTGTTGAGATTCAAATAGGTATATGAGAAATAGCAGCATATCGAGCAAGACCCCAGGCTGCTTCTTTAACCGCCAATGCAGAAGGACCACACGCTATGCTGACAACGGTTCTCCTGAAATATTTACATGCAAAGGCAACAAGGCCAAATGTGTGAAGATTATTCTTCCACAAATGAAAACTATTATTTGATAATGAATTATATGGAATAAACAAACAAATAAAAAAGTAAATTATAGAATAATATCATACCATTTTGCAAAACAAGCCCCTTACTTTTAGTATTCAGTAGGTCGAGAAGCCAATCCATCTAATCTTTAGCACCACGATTTATTGTTGGGTCCGGGTATTAGAACCAAACCCTGTCAACAAAAAGAGAGATTTGATGATCTTCAGACAAATACACAATCTCGAAATCTGATAACACTGTGAATTCACAAGATTAAACATTGGACAAGCTTACCTTGTCAACTTTGATGCCGGGTACAATATTCTCATCACATAAACAGTCTACGAACTACTTTTCATCTGTAGTCAATTGGTAAAGTGCCTCCTCGAAGAGTATGGCACCAAAAATATAATCACCTAGGCAAGGAGTTGTCAGCAGAGGTTGTCTATATGCCGGACTGTTTATTTCTGTGTTGTCAAGTCCAATGGACACTAAACTCTTCCCACAGGTTGCATTTGATTCGTCAATGGCAAGGATACCTCGTCCTGGAGATGCAACTGATTTCTACTCCGCACAAGAACAAAAAAAAAAAAAGAAAAAAAAAAACTATTTAGCAAGGATATAAGGATGAACGCCAAGCTCGTTACTCGTATGTGAAGAGCAACAATAATATTAAGACAAAATATGTTCGGATTGCAATTGAAATTCATAAAAGAACAGAATTCACCATGCCATTCTAAATAGGAATTCACAAATTAAAATATTTCCACTTGTTCTTGAAAGAGAAAATACATTGCTTGAAAGTTTAATGTCATATGCCCATGTTTAGTTTAGCTAAACATTAGATTTTTTTGATAAAAGTTTATGTAACTTGTGGTTGAAAAGTTGATAAAAGTTCTGAGTCCATGAAATGTGTAATTAAAAATGAATTTTAGAAAATGGAAGCCAAACACAGCAATAATTTCTTTACCAAAATTTGAACTGCTCATTTTGATAGATATGGGATACAAGAAAATCAACAGTCCATAACTACATAAACTAATTGGTCCAAAACCAATTATATTTTAACTACTAAAAAAAGAGTAGGGCAAATGAAAAAATAATACTATCTCCGTCCCATAAAGATATGCTTGGTTTCCTTTCCCGCATATTCTAAATTATAGGCCACTTACTTTATGGAAAGTATAGATATTTTTTTAGATTTTTAGTATACCTCTATTTAACATACATTGTTATCAATAAATATAAACTAATTATATTTAAACCATTATTTAATGCAGGAATATATTAGAAACAATTGTAAAAAAATTTATATTTCCAACTATATTAATCACATTTTCTTGATAAAATAGAAACAGTCATATCTTTATGGGACGGGATTAGAATATCCTTCCGTCCAAATAAATAAACCAACATGGATTTCCTCATGTGTGTATGCGAATATTAACCAACAAGATATCATAGCACAATGGCATGAACCATGATCTTATCGCAACTTCACATTATTATTACCTATATTAAAAAAAAAAAAAAAAAAAAAAACTTCTACTAGTACCATTTCCTTATTTTAAAAAAAAAAAAAAAAAAAAAAAACTTCTACTAGTACCAATACTTGTCTAGAAAATCTTAAATTGCTCATATATTGTACTGTATACTCTTCAAAATCAATTTAAAAATAGTGATCAACCAAACATGAACAATTACACAGCATTAGAACCCAGAGAAGAAAAGATAATACATGTAGAAATTTCCTGAATTTACAAAGCTATAGTCAATCGGTGTAAAATATATCCAAGATCCACACATATAAATCATCAAGGGTTCATAGAAAAGGCCCTTCTAACTTTTTAAGCTCTTCCTTTCCATTTCTCGAGATAACTAATACTCCAGATTCTAGTTTTCAGCTTACAGCGGTTTTGATATGTTTGTCTGTGTAAGAATCGGCGCGGATGACGGAGACATAGCAGAAGGACAAATGACAGGCCAATTCGGACCGTTGATTAAAGGACTATCCACCCATCCACAATGAGGCAGTGGCTTTCAATTTCACCATACTTGAGAACGCCATCTTTTCTGTTTTCGGTGGGCTCTTTGAAAATCTGTTTAGGAAGGGGAGTAGAGTTATTTCGCTACACATCATGCTCAAATTCAGATGGACGTATCGACGCATGATTGAACAGTTTAAAGAATTAAAACAAAAATACCCAATCATTTTTCGACACATCAGTTCGTCTTTTCACTCCTTATTTTTAAGTCTGGGTAAGTGACTTTATTCTTTTCGATATTATGGAGTGGGCAGTAGGCTTACAACATAGCACAAAATGGGTTTTCTTACGCATTTCCTCGAAGAGTTCGCACATTAAAACAAGGAAAATCAACATGCGGTTCTACCAAAAATAAACAATTGTACTTGCATCATATTTCTTATGGTTTACCAAATGAATTATTCTACTTTGTTTGTGTGCTTGGTTCGCCGTGATGGCAAAATCTAAGTTAAGAGTCATGTTAGAGTGTCATAATTCATGATATAATTTTTGATATCTCACCAGACATTATAAATAGTCTCGACCAGAATTTTAAAAGGGTGACTGTATTGTCACCACAAAATTTTTTTGTTACATCACAATTTTAATTACTTTTTATTTACTAAATTGGACATAGATGAAATTACATAAATAACCATTTAAAATGGTGTGTTTCATTGCAAGTATGAAATTCACATGAAAAACATAAATTCTAGGTAGTTTAATTTTTTTATTCGCATGAAAATTATCAATTAAATGTGTTTGATTAATTTAATTTTCAAACTAAAAAATGTTATGCTTGTCCATTTTTTATTAGTGAATAAATGGAAGAGAGATGAGAGAGCAAGAGGGAGAATGACCTGAAAAAATAAAAAAAAAACTTACTTTCCCTAAAGAAAATATTTTCCTTGTTTTCAAGGAAAATATGGTTATGCGGCCAAAAATAGGAAAATATTTTTTATGAAACAATTATCAATTGATAAGACATGAAATGTTGTGATTTAAATCCATTAATTCTTGCACTTTTATGATTAATTAACACATAAATGTACTAAGTACCCTTATATTGTGATTTAGGTTTGCATTTGAATGATCATGGCATAAAATAGAAGAAAAGAGCGAAAAAAGTGTTTTAATGGAAGAAATTAAAAGTTCAAGGACCAAGTTGCAAATAATCCCTAGATGAGACGATCAATGGAATGAAGATTAAAGATGTTGCGGGTTCAGTTGGACGCAATTAGAAGTTGAAGAGTTGAAATTGCAAGAGAAACGATTTAAAAGAATCAAAAATTAAATTCAGGACTAAAATACAACTTTTGGAAGAAATTTCGCCGGACGACAACCCAATTATAAAATCCAGACAACCGCCCAAGATTAAAATTGAATTACCGAAGCCAAAAGTCATGCCTGGACGACAACCCAGATCAATCGCGACGAGAAAAATCAAGTTTCTTTTTTGATTGAAATTCTTATGGAAAGAAATCTTGGGGAGTCTTTTAAAACCTTAGGAACATCTAAAAGGAGGATACCACTCATCATACCAGATTCATAAGGATTTTTCTCCCTTTTTGCTTAAGGATTATTGATGTACTGCTAAACTTCATCTCTTGGTCGAAGGATATTGAAGCCTTGGGATTGTTTTCAATTGTGAGATCTACCTAATTTTTCATCGTTTAATTTATATTTTTAGTATTAAATATTCTTCTATGCTTAATTTAATAATTGTTATGTTTGATTACTAAAAGGATCCATTAGTTAATAATGCGTTTCAATCTATAGCTAAGTTAAATATCAAATCCATAATTGTTTGATTAATTTAACTTGTGAAGCAACTAGGATTAGTAATTTGCTGCTTTGGGAAATTATTAAATCTTAGGGAGAATATTTATCTAGGTTAAAGGCAAATGTTTGGCTTATATTATCTAGTTCATTGATTTCTCTAATTCGGAAAGCCATTATTAAACTAAATTCTCGCGCTTGTTTAGGATTGTTTGGTAATGAGGATTAATTAGATCGCTTGTTTCTAATTAATTAAAAGTAAAGAGAAATAGGAAATTGTTTCCAATGGAAAATTATTTTCCAACGATGAATACTAAAAGTATGAATTAATAATTATTTGTGGATCAATGATCAATTGTAAATCTCCAACGGTGGATGTTAACTTAGACCAACGTTCGTTCTATTGATTTAATCCAATTTATTAATTTGCATTGCTTTTAGTTAGAATTGATTTCACCACAAACAAAATCACCCCGTTATTGTTAACATTACATAAAATTAGGCTAATCACTTTTCGTGGAAATGATCCTTACTTCCACTATTACATACAATTTTTTGGAAGTGTAGATTTTATTATTTTTGGGTGCTTGCGACAGCACACCAAATTTTGGCGCTGTTGTCGGGGAGTGAATTAGTTTATTTTTGTGCTTTTTCTTTGTTTATTTCATTCTTAAAAAAAAAAGGTGCATTTTTTTTCTTGTTTATTTTCTAATTTTTAGTTTCTTTGATTGTTTATTACCATAATTAGATCTTCTAATCAAGGTAATTTGCAGTATGATCCGAAAATTGAGAGAACTTTGCGTAGGTTACGGAGTGACATTCGGCTGAATCTTGAAGAAAACGATCTCAACTTGAACATCCTATTTGCAAGTGAATTTGATTTGGAAGAAGAGGATGTCATGGATGGAAATAGGACCTTAAAGGAGCTTGCAGGCCCATATTTGATTCATCAACCTTTATGCATTACTTTTCCTACTTTTGATACTGTCACTACTTTTGAACTTAAATCTGGACTAATTCATCTCTTGCCCACTTTTCATGGCCTTGCAGGTGAGGATCCTCACAAACATCTAAAGGATTTTCATGTGGTCTGTACAAGCATGAAGCCTACAAGAGTTACTGAGGAGCAAATTAAATTGAGGGCTTTCCCATTTTCATTGAAGGATTCGGCGAAGGATTGGCTCTATTATCTACCTTCTGGAAGTATCACCATATGAAATGAAATGAAGAAGCTATTTTTAGAAAAATGCTTTCTAGCTTCAAGAGCAGCAAATATTAGAAAAGAAATTGTGGAGTGAGGCAGGACAACGGGGAATCTCTACACGAATATTGGGAGCATTTCAAGAAACTGTGTGCAAGTTGTCCCCATCATTAAATCTTCTCATCCAATATTTCTATGAAGGCCTTCTACCCACGGAACAAAGTATTATTGATGCTGCAAGTGGAGGAGCGTTGGTGGATAAAACTCCTGAGGGTGCGAGAAACTTAATTGCAAACATGGTAGCCAATTCTCAACAGTGCAGCACTAGACTTGACACTCCTTCTAAAAGTGTCAACGAGGTAAATATCTCATCCCTTGAACAACAGATTTCAAGTCTAACTACTCTTGTTCGACAAATGGCTACAGGTACTATGCAAACAACAATGGCGTGTGGAATTTGTTCAGTAGCAAGACATCCCACTGATATGTGTCCGACTCTCCAAGAAGACCCCAATAAACAAGTTAATGTAGCCGGTGGCTTTCCAAGACAACCCCAAAGGAACTATGATCTATTTTCGAATACATACAACCAAGGTTGGAGGAACCACCCCAATCTTAGCTATGGGAATCCACAAACAAACCAGCCCATGACCCAAAATCGCTAAAGCTTTCAATAATTCAAGCAACCATACCCTCCTAGAGATCAACGGGGCCAATCTTCTAACTCTGGTATTTCTCTAGATGATATTGTTAAGTCTCTGGCCACTAACAATTTTCAATTGCAACAGGAAACAAAACAATTCCAACAGGAGGCAAAGGCTAGTATTCAAAGCTTGGAGAATCAAATGGGTCAAATGGCAACAACAATCAATCGACTAGAATCACAAAGCTCGGGAAAACTACTTTATCAAACGATAGTAAATCCAAGGAAAAATGTAAGCGCAATTTTGTAGAGGAGTGGCAAAAGGTTGAAATTCCAATGAAAGCAATTCCTACGTCATCAGAGCAAGAAAATGAGAAAGAAGTTACTATAGAGAAGAATGTCCCCAACGACGATGGTAAACCTAAGAGTAAATTTCCCCCTCTCCCTGATTATAAACCGATACCCCCTTTCTCTCAAGCATTAGCAGAATTTAGGAAGGATGAACAAAATAAAGATCTTTATGAAACCTTTCGTAGATGTGAGGTAAATATACCATTATTAGATGCTATTAAACAAATACCTCGGTATGCTAAGTTCTTAAAGGAGTTGTGTACAATTAAGAGAAAACAAAAACTCAAGGGATATGAAAAAGTTAGAGTTGAGGAAAATGTTTCAGCGGTTATTCAAAGGAAACTACCTGCAAAGTGCAAGGATCTATGTATGTTCACTATCCCTTGTACAATAGGTGAAACTAGATTTGAGAAAGCTATGCTAGACTTAGGAGCCTATATAAATGTTATGCCATATGCTATTTATGCTTCTTTGAAACTATGACCTTTGAATAAAACTGGAATAGTAATTCAATTGGCTGATAGGTCTAATGCTTACCCTGAGGGTTTGATTGAGGATGTGCTTGTACAAGTTAACGATTTGGGTATTTTTCTACTGATTTTTATGCGTTTGACATGGAAAACGGTGATCAAAATGCCCCCTTACCATTTTTAAAGACATCCAAAACTAAAATAGATGTACATAGTGGCACACTTACTACGGAAATTAATGGTGAAATAATCAAATTTAACATTTAAGATGCCATGAAATTTTCCCATGATGATAACTTTGTCTACGCTATTGATGTGATTGATTGTTTAGCTCAGGAAATTTTTGAATTTGATGGAAAGGATGAGTTGGAAGTGGCCATTGGTAAACATCTTGGGAAAAATGATGGGGAGTTAACCTTGAAAACTGAGTTGTAAAAAACTATTGCAACATTAAATGAACTTCCAAAGTTGCCACATATAGGTAAAGTGTCATGTGTTGCGATACCCATTTCTGACGAGAAGCCTTTACCTTCTGTTTTCAGGCTCTCACTCCAGATTTGAAACCTCTTCCCAAACACCTCAAGTCTGTATTCCTTAGGGATGGAGAGACATTGCCAGTATCATCTCAAATGAACTCAATGCATTGCAGGAGGAAAAACTTGTGCAGGCTCTCAAGAAGCATGGACATCTATTGGTTGTACAATTGCAGACATCAAAGGAATTAGCCCATCTACATGCATACATCGCATTTTACTTGAAGAAGAAGCAAAACCTTCCTGTCAGCCACAAAGGAGATTGAACCCGTCTATGATGGATGTAGTGAAAAAGGATATTCTCAAGCTTCTCGAAACTGGAGTAATTTACCCTATTTCTGATAGCGATTGGGTCAACCCAGTTCAAGTGGTTCCTTAAAAGACAGGGATAATTGTTGTAAAAAATCAAAATGATGAGTTGGTGACCACCCATGTTCAAAATGGGTGGTGGGTCTGTATAGATTATTGGAAATTAAATGTTGAAACTCACAAAGACCTTTTTCTCTTACCCTTTATTGATCAAATACTTGAAAGATTGGCTGGTCATCCTTATTATTGTTTTCTTGATGACAATTTAGGTTATTTTCAAATTGCAATTGCTCCAAAAGATCAAGAAAAGATAACTTTTACATGTCCATTTGGAACATACGCCCCATGCCATTTGGCTTTTGCAATACTCCGGCCACTTTTCAGCGGTTTATGGTTAGTATATTTTTAGATTACATTGAGCATACCATAGAGGTCTTTATGAATGATTTTACTATTCATGGAAACTCATTTGATAATTGTTTGCATAACCTTACACTTGTCCTTAAAAGATGCATAGAAACTAACCTTGTTTTAAATTCTGAAAAATGTCATTTTATGATTGAATAAGGCATAATTTTAGGTCATGTTGTTCACCTGGGGGAATTGAGGTAGATAAAGCAAAAATCGACATTATTCATTCTTTACCTTACCCCGTTAGTGTGATTCGTTCTTTTCTTGGACATGCAGATTTTTACCGTAGATTTATCAAGAACTTCTCCAAAATAGCATTACCCTTATGCAAACTACTACAAAATTATATGACATTCGAGTTTGATGATACATGTAAAAAGGCCTTTGACACGCTTAAGGAATTGTTAACCTCTGCCCCAATTATCCAACCTCCTGACTGGAACTTTTCATTTGAGATAATGTGCGACACAAGAAACTTTGCAGTAGCTCTTCGCTATTTGATGACAAAGAAGGAGGCAAAATCAAGGCTAATACGATGGATACTTCTCTTAAGTGAATTCAACTTGGAGATCAAAGACAAAAGATGAACAGAAAATAGTGTTACAGATCATTTGAGTCATTTAGCTCATGTGGACGATGAACTTCAGTTGCAGAAATCATTCCCTGACGAGCAATTGCTTACTGCTAATGCAACACTACCTTGGTACACAAATATGGTAAATTATTTAGTTACTAATGAATTTCCTCCTGAATTGTCTAGGTCTCAATAGGACAAAGTCAAAAGTGATGCTAAGTACTATGTGTGGGATAACCCATACTTATAGAAGCATTGTCAGATATAGTGATAAGAAGGTGCATCTCTGAAAATGAAATTACGTCCATTCTCACTTTTTGTCATTCTTATGCATGTAGGGTTCACTTTAGGATAAAAAATTATAGCAAGAAAGGTATAAGAATGTAGATTTTATTGGCCATTTTTATTTCGAGATGCTTATTCATTCTGCAAGACCTGCGAACAATGTCAAAAGACAGGTAACCTATCCCAAATGAATGAAATACCACAAACACTCATACTCGTTTGTGAAATTTTTTATGTTTGGGGCATCGATTTCATGGGACCATTTCCTACATCTTTTGGTCATGCTTATATTTTACTTGCTGTTGACTATGTTTCGAAATGGGTGAAAGCAAAGGCCACCTGGACTAATAATTCCAAAGTAGTTGCAGATTTTATCAAGTCCAACATATTCTCCTGGTTTGGAACCCAAAGGTCTCTCATAAGTGATCGAAGCACTCATTTCTGCAATCGAACTGTGGAAGCCTTGTTGCGAAAATACCATGTAACCCTCAAGGTGTCCACTGTCTATCATCCACAAACTAGTGGACAAGCAGCAGTGTTAAATCGGGAAATCAAATCCATCATTGACAAGACAGTCTGTCCAAGTAGAAAAGATTGGAGTCTGTGCTTAGATGAAGCTTTATGTGCATACAGGACTGCATACAAGACACCCATTGGAATGTCACCTTACTGGTTAGTGTTTGGAAAACCATGCTATCTTCTAGTCAAACTAGAACACAAGGCTTTTTGGGCTATCAAAAGTTTCAACATAAAGATGGATGAAAGTGGAGAGCACAGAAAGTTGCAAATTCAAGAATTAGAAAAAATTCGCAATGATGTCTATGAGAGTGCAAGAGTTTACAAGGAAAAGACGAAGGCTTTCCACGACAAAATGATCTTCAGGAAGGAATTTGAAATTGGTCAAAAAGTCCTTCTATACCATTCGAGACTTCGGTTGTTTCCAGGTAAATTACGTTGCTGTTGGATTGGACCCTTTATTGTTATTAATGTCTTCAATCATGGTGCAGTTGAAATACAAAGTTTGACAACTTTTAAATTGTTCAAGGTGAACGGCCATAGGCTTAAACCTTTCTATGACGGTATCCAAGTAGAAAAAGCGACAACATTGGATCTTGAAGATCCAGTCTAACCCGGTTGAAGAAGGACGCAACCAATCTAGCCAATGACAATAAAGAAAGGCACTGCTTGGGAGGCAACCCAATGGGAGTTCGTTCATTTACTTTTTATTTTTCTTTTCGTTTTCGTATTTGCATTCATATTTTAGGTTAAATTAGTTCTTTTCTTGAAATTTTATTTTACATTGGGGACAATGTAAATTTTAAGTGCGGGAGAGGGAATTTAGGTTGAGTGTAAAATTTTCAATTCGTATTTTTGTGTTTATTTTTGACTTTTTGATAAAACATCGACATAAGGGGAAGAAAACAAAGTAGTTTTGAACAATTTTAGTTGTGTATGCTTTTTGTTAGATTCAATTAAGCTTTTGAAAAATTTATAACATGATTGAATAGATAATCTCCTAACTTAGAGTTAATTAGTGTGGTTATTTTCTTTGAGGATGGTAGTAACTAGATTTTGTAGACAAAAAGGCAGTGAGATTTTGAGCCTTATGACTGAGACATACATATCATTCTCACTATTTTCTTTCATGAGTGATTTTATTTCATGGATTTGCTTCTCTAGAACTTGCCTTGATTCTTTTCGAGGTCATATTGATACATGCATGCACGAACATGATTAAGGCCATATTTGTTGCATAAATTAACCACCTTAGCCAAATAGCCTACCCTGTAGTTAATTTTCCCTTTGTTGAACCCCTTTAAGCCTTATAGCATTTTCTTTTGTAAACCTATATTACAAACTTTAAACCTGAAAAAACAATGTCTTTACCTAAGCCGTGGAGCTAGTGAAGTACTGTTCGTCATTTTGATACATATGGGAGTGCGAAAGAAATAAGAGTGGGGGTGTCTAAAATTTTGATAGGATTATGATGGTGGAATGAAATATATTATTCAATTTCAATTCATAAGTTATTAGTGCAATGTTTTGAGAAAAAATTGAAAAAAAATGATGAAAAAGACGAAAAAAAGGAAAGAAGTGATGGAGAAAATGATTTTCAATGTTCCATAATTACTCTATATTCATGATTTCTCCTAAAATCACAAGAAAATGATTGGGTTGTGTGAAATAGATGTAAATAAGCTGTGAGTGGAGAGATTTGATCTTACATATTTTACGTATACTTTTGAGTTGAGTTAATTCATCTTTACTCCACTAGTTTCTATGGTTTTTGAGTTACTTACCCAAATATCTCACATCTAGACCCTAGCCCACGTTACAACCTATGAAAAAGACCTTATGATTTGTGTAATGTATGTGATCTAATTGGTGGAGAATGAGAAGATATGCAAACGTATGGTAGGACACTTCCATTGGAATGAATTTGAGCGAAACACTTACCCTGCAAACATACAAGAGTTGAGCGCTTACTTCCGTAAGGGTCTACACGTTTGGTTCATCCATCTTCATTTGAGAATGCTTGCTAATTAATTATAAGTTGTGTGAGAATGTTTATCCATGAATTGTTATGTGTTTTGAAGAGTTTGATTGTTCTATGTATGTGGCATTGCAACCCTATAAAAGTGAGTTTGAGTTTTACTCAAGGACGAGCAAAAGCTAAGTGTGGGGGAATTTGATAAGACATGGAATGTTGTGATTTACATCCATTAATTTTTGCACTTTAATGATTAATTAATACCTAAATGTGCTAAGTACCCTTTTATTGTGATTTAGGTTGTATTTGGATGATCATAACATAAAATAGAAGAAAAGAGCGAAAAAGTGTTTTAATGGAAGAAATTGAAAGTTAAGGGATCAAGTTGCAAATAATCCCTAGATGAGACAAGCAATGGAATGAAGATTAAAGATGTTGCGGGTTTAATTGGACGCAATTAGAAGTTGAAGGGTTGAAATTGCAAGAGAAACGATTTAAAAGAATAAAAAATTGAATTCGGGACTAAAATACAACTTTTGGAAGAAATTTTGCTTGGGCGAAAGCCTAGTTATAAAATCCGGGCGACCGTCCAACATTAAAATTGAATTACCAAAGCCAAAGACCATGCCTGGACGACTGCCCAAGTTTTGCCTGCGTGATAGTCCAGGTCTATTGCAGCAAGAAATATCTGGTTTCTTTTTCTAATTGAAATTCTTATGGAAACACATCTTTCTTGGGAAGTCTTTTAAAATCCTAGGAACGTCCAAAAAGAGGATACCACTCATTAGACCAGATTCATAAGGTTTTTTCCTCTCCTTTTGCTTAAGGATTATTAATATATTGCTAAACTTCATCTCTTTGTTGAAGGATATTGAAGCCTTGGAATCTTTTCAATTGTGAGATCTACCTAATTTTCATCATTTAATTTATATTTTAAGTATTAAATATTCTTCTATGCTTAATTTCATGACTGTTATGTTTGATTACTCAAAAGATCCATTAGTTTATCATGCGTTTCAATCTATAGTTAAGTTAAATATCAAATCCATAATTGTTTGATTAATTTAACTTGTGAAGCAACTAGGATTAGTAATTTGCTACTTAGGAAAATTATTAAATCTTAAGAAGAATATCTATCTAGGTTAAATGCAAACGTTTGACTTGTGTTATCTAGTTCATTGATTTCTCTAATTCGGAAAGTCATTATTAAATTTATTTCTTGCGCTTCTTTGGGATTGTTTGGTAATGAGGATTAATTAGATCGTTTGTTTCTAATTAATTAAAAGTAAGGAAAAATAAGAAATTGTTTCCAATGGAAAATTATTTTCCAACGATGAATACTAAAAGTATGAATTAATAATTATTTGTGGATCAATGATCAATTGTAAATCTCCAACGGTGAATGTTGACTTAGACCAATATTTGTTATATTGATTTAATCTAATTTATTAATTTGCATTGCTTTTAGTTAAAATTGATTTCATCACAAACAAAACCTCCTATTATTGTTAACATTGCATAAAATTAGGCTAATTACTCTTCGTCGGAACGATCCTTACTTCCACTACTATATACAATTTTTTGGAAGAGTAGGTTCTACTATTTTTGGATGCCTACGACAGCACACCATCAATCAAAGAGCACAAAGCAGGAATTTGAGCGAAAAACAACATTTTTCATGAAAAATATTGACTATCAAACACATTTTAATTCTTATATAGACCAAATATCTCTCACTTCTCCTTATCTTCCCTTTTTTTCCTCCTTTTTACTTTTTTTTTTTGTTGTTGTTGATTATATAAATTCTCTTGTTTTATTAATCCAATTATTAACTTTTTATTTTAGTATGTAGTATTGGTTAACAAAAATGTATAAAAAAAAACCTTATAAAACACCCAGCGCGTCCACTCCACTTCCATACCTCTGTCCCAAAACCACCTCCCCATCACTAATCGGAAACTAAATACAGCTTGAATGTTTTCATCACTAACCATTGAGTATTGATCTGATTGTTCATCTGGATGACAGAGGTATGAGGAGGATAAGGTGGCATGTGACCGCAGATGGAGGCCGGGAATACATCATTGGTTGAAACCTTTCATTTTTGTTTGCACATTGTTCGTTCGTCATCATTGCCGCAAAATGTTGTTGGCAATGATGTTGGGACCTTGAAAACCACCACCATTCATAGTGTTAGCAAGAAGCCCTTGGACAGTTGCAAAATTATCCATTTGGCCGCCCATTGGTGGATTACTCATTAATCGCATTTAGCCCACATGAAAATTCCCCATTTGGCCTATACCATTATTAGCATTCACAGCCATCATGTTGCCCGTTCATCATATTATTCATCATCTTAGGCATATGACCATCAATGGGATTTTTAGATTAAAATGCACAAATATATATAAAAATTGAGCTGTAAAAAAGAGACGAGTTCCTGGATAATGTGTGAGACACCATTGTTTGTTTGAATGGGAGTGGAAGAGGCTGTTGTGGTTTATAGTTTAATTTTTATCATTTCCTTCTTTTCTCTTCCTTTTTATATTTTCCAATTATTTTAGAATTTAAGGGTATTCTTATAAATTAATTGTGGTGCCTCGCGCGTGTGTGTATATAATATGGTGTAAAAAAAAAAAAAAAATTGTGATGGCAATATAATCACCCTTTTTAAAATCCTTCCCAAATATATTTATTTATTCATTTTTAATTTAAATAGTGTTTTAAAGAAAAATGTCATGCATATTATCCATTGTCACAATCCCGAATAGATTCTCGAAAATTCTCAAATGTGTCGTGATCATAGTGGAAAACCATGCCCCGCCTTATTTCGTTGTGATCCCTAATTGTGAGTCCTAACAAATATATAAATAAAAAGTATGATTGACTAACCTGAACTATAATTTAAGTTTTACCAACATACTCTATATCTAGAGATATTTTAAAGAGGTATTATCACTAGGGTAGTTATAATGACGCCACATTTTCTAATGCGTATCACATTTTAATTTACAAAGGTATCTAATATTTTTTTGCAAGGTGTCATCAACTTAGAGTTTAATATATTTCTTAATTTTAATAAATTCTCATGAGTTGCATGGAATTTAATAGAGTTTAACAGATTTCATAAGACTTGAATGAATTTCTATTTTGCAAATTTTAATAGATTTTCATGGATTTTTATAGATTCTCATGGATTCGTAAACTTTTTATTAAAATTGTATTTTTACCTATTCGATTACCCAAGCAAATTGTCAACAGAACTTTGTAAAAGAATTTAAATGACCTATACTTCCATGCCCTTGGAAACAGCCACTTTGTCGCCAAGGCGACTTCTAATTGCCATCTAAACACACTATTTAAACAAAAATAAAAGAAAGGTTACTCGACAAATTAACTATTTCGCTAAAAGAAAATTATAGTTAAAGGAGCACTATCTAAGAAGAAGTGCTTTTGAGAACAGAGGGTACATAAGAACGAATCATTGCTAGTGATCGTGACTGTCCAAAATTTTAATTTCATTAATAAATTAAAGGCAAAAATGTCTGATCTATTAGTAAAGCAAAAAGTTGCTACTTTGCATCACGATTTAACATATATTGCAAATGAATCTCATACATAACTCAAGTTTTTGAAATCTGATTGAGTAAACATTGCACTCTACATACTACGAATTGCTCTCAAATTATCTATACTGAAATATATCATACATTTTATTTATATGCTAAGGTTATCCATAATTTTTATAAGATAATAGCACAGCTTGCATGAAGCCAACGCCTTTTGCTTTTATTCGAGATCCCGCATAATTCAAAGATTGGGTAAAATTTATGGTAAATATGTTATACATAAGCCACAATTTTTTACTTCTGTAAGAAACACCTTAACTGATATATGAGCTATCTGTAAGTTTATTGAAGTCATGTGCAATAAATTGAAAGTAGTAACTAATGTCTAAAAGGCCAAATTGTCTTGTACTAAAAAACCAGAATATCGTTTATTAATAGGAACTCGTAAATTTGTCATTTAAATGAAAGAAATCGTAAACTTGTCTAAGCAGAATTCAATTTTCCTTACTCGTCATTCACACCGTTCTTGACATCTGTCCACATATTTAAAGCTATAATAGTTTTCCATTCATTTGCATGTTCTATTTGTTGCTCTTGAGTTTCAAAATGTCTTCATCTTTTTCAATCACTGGTAGTGACGATGTAGATGAATCTTCACTATTTGGCTCAACAAGAAATTCATCATAACGACACTCTTTTCGAAGAAAAATATGATATTTTGCACAAGCTAACACTCTCTCTGCTTGTGTTCTAAATGGAAAGAGAGGTGCTGATTTAAATATCGTGAATCTTGATTTCAAAATGCCAAATATTCTCTCGATTGTATTTGTCAAGGTAGCATGATGAAGATTGAAAGTTCATAGTGTGTCTTGGATTGCGACCTTGACCACAAAAATCCTAGAGATGATACTGAACACCTTGAAAAGGAGCTAAGAATTGACGACTATTTAGAAATCCACAATCCACGAGAAATAACTCAAATCAAAGTTTAGGTTTAGTTACCAACTAACTAAAAGTACTCAAAAACCACAACATCCTAATAAATTCAAATTATTAAACATTTACTCAAATAAGTAAATCTCATTCCACATAATATTTTATCCACTCCCAAAACTCATTCCACATAATATTTTATCCACTCCCAACGCTCTTCATGTGAAATTTTCGAAAAGCATCTTTCATTCCAAATTTATGAATGAAAGTAGGTGCTTTGTAGTTAATGTGATTATCCAAGTTAGGAGTCTCTTTGATACCATCCTAAAATATTGTTCTTGTCCTCTATCCCACCCCACCCCCCTCCTTTTTTCTCCATCAACTTAAACATTTCCTTAATGTCAGTTGCAATTCCAATAATATAATCCCTGCCAAGAGAAATCTTTTCTTGAACATTAGCTCGGGGTTATCAAATGAGCTAGAATTCTCATGTTGCGTTCTAGTTCGCTTTCTACCGAGATTATTTTCTATAGAAAATTCCTTTTTAGTTTTCATAGAAGGTGGGAAAGACATATAATTATTAAACGAAGGCATTGGTTGACTCATACCATTGAGTTTGTATGTATGCCTCGACTCTCATCAAACATATAGTCATCTATTGTGACATGCCCGTTTTCTTCAACACCAAATATTCTTTTATCTGATTGATTACCCAAACTAATTGAGTTTCTCCTTGAGCAGTTGCATTGCCAATTGCTATTTTAAAGTCTTCATAATCAGGAAAGGTGTTGATACGAAGGTGCCTCTGTTTTGGATGGGACTAACGAAGAACAAATACAAAAAAAAAATTATAATTTATAATTTATTGTTAAAGAATTATAACATAGTTCACAAGAAAAAATTATATAAACACACACCTCAGAGTAATTATCCCACACTTCATCACTAGTATTGAACTTTTTTGTGATTGGGTCCCATCCAAAACTAGAGCTGTACTGCATAAGCTCAGAGTATCTGTGATATTGTTACTTAAACCAACTCAATCGACTTTGGTACGTAGCATAGCTCTGCTAACATCCTCTGCTAACATCCAAGCTTTTCATTTAGAGCAGGAAGTATTTTTTTTACCTGTTTGTTCAGTTAGCACCCCATTGCTATTACACCATCTACGATTGGCTGAATCAACCATAAGTTCTAACAATGTAGAGCTGTCTTTTCACGATCCATGCATTATACCCGATTCTACATTTTCCTTGTGACATAAAAAAAAAAAAGTTGTATTTATATATATACAAATGGTGAAATTTATGCTACAGCTGATAAGTTTTTCTTTTTGCATCTAACTACCAGCATCCACAATCTAAAGTAAAAGTCAAGACAAAACGTTCAGTATTTTTTCTGCATCTAATCACTACTAAGCAACAAGCGATCCCTTCAATTAGAGTTAAGAGTCCATTTTCTTATAAACACATATGGAGGCTCCGACTCTCACCCCACTTAATATAGAATTGGCCTATTGAGTTCTATATACATACGCACGCACGCACGCACGTACGCACGCACGCACGCCCTTTTTCCTCTTAATCTTCAAGGAGGTTCTCGGTTTCTAGGGTTTTGAAACGAGTAGAGAGTAGTTCTCTCCATAACATAATTTCTTCCATATTTTGCAATCTAAAGAATTTATGGAAAGTCAATCACAAGTTATTAGATGTATGATTTATTTTTGTTATTGTTGAACACGTGCTATGATAATGAGAAGAAATTATTAAAATCCATTAACGTTAGCAAATGGCATTAGAGCCTAAGACAATCCTTTTTATAGCGACAATCACTGTTGCTTTCTTGATGTGCTTGATTTCAAATAATCAAGTTTGTGACTTTGTTTACTCTACTCACGTGTGTGTACATGTTTGTGTATGGGAAGGGGATAATTTCTTTATATATTATACTTAACGATTTGCTTGTTTCAAGTCCACACTGTAAGTGTGGATCTAATAATATATTAGTTCCTCGTCCCATATATGGGCTTTCTGGTTAGTAGTTTCAGCGTTAAATGCTTCTATCAATTATGTCAATCGTGCTCCATTTGGATTGAGGAGAAGGGAAAGTTAACTATCCACAGTTCGATAACTTTCGAGGAAAGGAAGAAAAAATCTAGAATTTGCAACATGTTATTTTTGCAATACAACTCTTTCTATTTAATTTTTGGAAGTCAAGATTTTATTTATGTTAATGGACAACCTCTTTCGAAATATTTTGTGCATGTAGGTTATATCACCTTGTTGTAAGCGGTCCACTTGTGAACCCCCTTCTCATCTGAAAGTATTTTGGTTGCGCATTATTCTAATCAACAAGACGAAAAACAATATTTCAAACTATTCAAAATTTAAGAAAATTCTATTTTTAGAAACTTAACTTTGAGAAAATCATATTTTAAGAAATTCCAAATAAAAATAAAGTATTTTCATAAGCGTTGGGAGTTTAAGTACAATATAAAAAATTTAAAGTATTAAACATGTAATTCTTAGCACGCGACGCTTACTATTCAACTACTTTCCAATTGACTCAATGCATGAAATGAAATGAAATGATATTTTTTTAAAGTGATTATGAGCAATCTTGCTTCATGTTTTAAAATGTATATGCATGTTTACCTCGTATAATTTATTAATTGTACAATTTTCATATTTTATATAAATATTATTTATGCGAGCATAAAATGAGATAGATTATCAGTGAACGATTAAGCATAATTGGACTTATACATGTACGAATTTCGAGGACGAAATTCATTTTAAGGAGGAGAGTTTGTAACATCCCAAAATTCTAATGGTACCTATCCATAATTTTGAAAAGTTGAGGAACTAAAGTGAAATATATTTTAAATTCTTATACTTTTTTTTTAATCAAATAATTAGATTTTGATAAAACAAGTTTTAATATCTCAATATAAGACATTTTGCAGCTTGTAATTAATTAGAAATCTTTTCTGCGAGAAAAACTTAATTTGGATAAGTTAGACCCAAGATATTTAAGTTTAAAGAAGTTATTAATTATTAATATTTAATTAAGTTGGTTGTTGATTTTATAGTTGTTGTGGCCACGTGTATAGATGCATTTTTAATTTGGATTAGGACCAAAAAAAAAAAAAAAAGGAAGAAGAGATAATTGTAATTCTAATTTTGACAACGGTTAATTGTAATCCTAATTTTATTAAAACGTCAATACTTTTCATTACTTCAATTCTAACCCTAGCATACTAAGTCAAATGGAACCAATTTCAAATTAACGTCCTATAAATTCAATTGGATGATTAGGATTGGTCGATTATTTTAATTAGGAAAACCATTGAAATGATATAACACTAATTCTATTATTTGGAACCAATTCTTATCGAAATTCATTTTATTACACGATTTTTCCAATTTTAGTTGAATACAAATTCAATAGTGAATTTCAACTTTAAATATTACAAAATTCCCATTATTTCATCACAGAAAATATAGAGACCTACGGAAAAGAGATATGAGAGGAAAAAGTATTAAAAAATAATAGGAGAATTTTTACGCACAATATGTTATATTCTTTTCAACATTTTCAATGACGAGGTAAGATAATTTTGTGCAAGTAGTTTGTTTTTGTGCACATTTATGTATTCAATCATTTATTCATAAATTGCCAGTGGACATTCGAGTTCTTGAAGAAGAGATATAAAATCCTTCAAAAATTTAGAATGATCTAAGATGGGTGTGTTGTTTGACCATTGATATACTCCATAAAAGAAGACTGGTATGAAGTGTTTAAATTGATTGTTATATAATTATTTATGAAAACTGCACATATCTTATTGGGTAGTTTTAAATACTCACTTTTATAATAATTTTATAGATTAGTGCAGGGCCAATTGGATTTGTGGTACGATGGTAATGCGGGCTGTCAAGTGGATCGAAGAAAAAGGAAAAATAAATATTAAAATTTTCAATCTTTAAATTTATTAGTTAGTTTAATTTTTTCAAAGACATGTTATTTAATTAGTTAGTTGATTATGTTTATTTTTAAAGATATAATTTCCATGATTTAATTTAAGCTATGAATGTTCCGTTTATATTTTTTTTACTAAAGAATTTTATTTTATCGTTTTGTAGAAAGAGAAGTACTTTTTTATAACACTTCAAGATTTATGAAATTTTGGGTGTTATAATACTACTCAACTCGTTCTTACACATACGCATGTTAATAAATCACAGAATCCAAATGATCGAATCCCTATCGAATTGTTTGTTAAACATTTGAATAATGTAATAAAACAACATATGTATCCAACTTCAATAATATAATCAACCCGATTGAAAAAAATAAAAATAAATAACACCCAATTTCAACAAAAAATAGTGTTAAAATTTTTAAAAATTATCATCAATTGATAAGTTCACATACATAAATCTCTTGACGACAGAGAAATGTGAGAGAGGGAAAGGCAAAAAACTTGTTCACAATAGAGAGAGAGAGAAACAGAAAGAGAGAGATTAGCTGAAGAGAGGTGAGAAAAACTGTGAAATTTTGAGAGATAGAATTGTTACAGATTTTTGGTATTTATATTTATAGTTGGAAATCTTTTAAAATTTTTCAAATTAGTGAAATCTTTAATAAATTAGTTATTGAGGATATCGAAATTTCTAAAGAAATATTAAAAATCTAAGTTGAGGGTACCTAAATTTTTAAGTATTTCTAAAAATCTAAGTTAATGACGCCTATATTTTATTCTAAGTTGAGGAAACCTCAATTTATATGAACTTTTAAAATCCATTAAATTCTTGATCGAGGACACCCTCATTATTATCATATTTATGTTCTTAATTTTTAATACATTCCTATCATTATTCTCTGTTAATCATCGTATAATGACGTTGTTGATGAATTTTACCCAAAAATTGTAGAGGGCATGAAAATACTCATTTAATCCTCATATTTTTAAATAAGCAAAATAAATAACAAATACAAAGTACTATTAATTAATGTTACCCTTTGTTTTAAAGCATGCATTAATTAATGTTACCCTTTGTTTTGAAGCATGAAAACAAATCTTTTTAGATAAAGAAGTTGTCATGAGGGATCATATGTGCTGATTAATAAAAGTTCGATTATAAGAATTCAATAAAAAATGTTGAAGAAATATATATGAAATATAAATACGAGTAAGGACTTTTAATGAATTTAGAATATAGTGTATTTATAGTACAAACATAATTACCCTCAGGGGGGAGTCCAGTGGTCAAGTTCAGTTAAGGTGGGTTGTGAGCATTGAAAATTTACTATCGATGAGCAACATCCGTGACAACGGGATTGTTTATTAATATTTAATTAAATAATATTCAAAAAATCGTACAGATTAGAACTAGATACACCGTTAAAACTATAACAAGATATGAACTTTCATTTTTGATGAAAAATCATTCCATAATATGCAAAATACCCTAATTTATTTTTCAATTAAATAGGCAATATATATTAACAAAATACCACTATTTAGTTTACAATTAAAGTTAATTAAACAAGCATTATTATATTAACAAAATTGAAATTATTTATGTACCTATATTAATTTTATGTGCTTGTAAATTCCACTTTTTCGCAATTGATTTTTTGTGAACGAAAAGTGGAACCTTTTATTAATTATAAATAAGTTTTGTTGAAAGATTCCTTATGACACTAAAGTCAATTTTTTTACAAATTCATCTCCCATTAATTGACCAAATTCTCAAATCAATTGATCAGAGGGAAAAAAAGAAAATCAAGAAGAGGGACATAACACCGATTAAAATATTTCTACTTGCATTAAACAATGTTATTTTGTTACATTATGTGTTAAAAATCAATAAGTGTCATGATGGTAAAGTTGTCAATATATTTAAAAAAGGCAGCAGGTTCGAGTTATCTTCTTTTTATTTGTTTTGGTAAAATTGTTAAAATACAAAAATTATAAAAAATATTGCTCTTGAAACACAGGATCTTTAATTTAATAGTGGAATGGCTAACCAGCTAAGCTATCAAAGATATTTGTTGTTAATATGAATTATCAAATATATAATCTAACAATTCAATGTATTATGAGCAAAAAAAAAAAAAAATTTCTCTTGCGAATCGACCGCTATAGCTGGCCACCACCTAAATCCGCCCCTGATTACCCTTCCACAATGAACAAAATAGATAGTGGCTTTACTTTAATTTGCTTTTTGAAAAATGCTATATTTTAGGCAATATATTTAAAATGTTTTTTATCCACTATATCAATATTCCTATAGTATGGGGGTAATTATGCACATATCCAATGCACACATCCAATATTTGTTAATTAAACCATATTCTAATTGTAAAAACATTCTCAATCTATGCTCATATTAGCACTTATGTCATCAATTTTTTCATCACATTCGTATCTTGAACCTTCTAATAATTTATACATCTTATATTTCATAATGATTTTGTTCCAAAAAAATTGTTAATAGAGCATGAAAGATTGTATCTCGTAATTTTAAATGAGAAAAATGAACATCAAATACAAATGTTCGACAAATTATTGCCTCTTATTTCAATACACATTACCAAAAGGTTTGGACAAAAATCATCTTTCTAGACAAGATACGTTAATTAAATAAGGGGGTGATTTTTAATATTTTGGCTGAATATGAGACTTTCTCCTAAGAACTGAATTTTATTTTGAAGTTTTGTATCTTCACAACATGTATACAGTAGTGATTGCCAGTCGGTGATAAGGTTTAAAGGGTTGATGTTAATCCTCTTGCGTGTGTTGCTAAATGAGCGACCAATTAATAAGTCACAAAATACTTTGATCACAACTTTTGAAATTAAGGACTTTTTTGTCAAAGATATTTTTCAAATACACATTTTATGACCTCAAATTTTCGTGTTGAATGTTTTATTGGTCATTGAACTAAACGTCTACATTTTACTCACTGAACTTTAAAATACTCATGACTTGCCATTAAACTTATAAGTTATATCATCGTTACGATTTTTTCATTGAATTTTAAAATACTTTTAAGGGGTCACTGAACTTTAACATGTTACATTTCGTCACTCATTTATTATGTTTCATTAGTCATTGAACTTATAACTTCGTCGCACTTTATTCATTGATCCTGCACAGCCGTCTTAAACAAACGAACCCATGGATAAGTAGGCCTTTCTTGCAAACCGATCTTCTGCTGAGTTTCCCCCTCAGCTCGCGCAATAATCAGGGCAATTTTAAAATATTTCCGAGCGATCATTGAACTTCATAATAATCCTTTACTTCAAGAAAATAAAATAGAGAAATTATGTTTATGTCTGACCCCCATTTAAAAAAAAAAAAAAAAAAAAAAAAAAAAAAAAAAAAACTCATTTTCAACTACACTTTTTTAATAAATTTTTTTTATATGTAAATTCAGTGAATAAAGCGTGATTGATGTATAAGTTGATTACTAATGAAACATGGAACAATATATTAAAGTCTAGCAATTACTTGGAAGCATTTTAATACTGGGAGAGTAAATTGTCATAGAGGAACATAAAACTCAATTTTTTCTCTAATTTGTTTATCAAATTTATAAACAAATAAAATCTACCGTCACCATCAGTAGCACATTCGCCTTCGTGCAACCTAGAAAACTTAAACACCAGCAAACCCTAGTTCTCATCGTCGTCTTCATTCTCCCCGAAACCATATACCATTTCCGCTCCAAAATGCCCTTCTAACCCTAAACTATATCTCTGCACTCTCATTTCACACCTAAATCCCTATTTTTCCTCTATCAACGCATAATTCTCTCACTTCACAACAATGTCAAACGACGGCACATCATCACCACTGGATCGGCACGTTGACCCAACTCCACCTCCTATATCTCAACCAACAACCGGGAATGCGTCTGATGGGTCCGTATTACCTCACTCCAATGGCAACGGTACTGATGATAACGGTGGACAGCAAAATGGGGTCGTGGTACCGTCCTATACAACAACCAGGTTGAGGCTCAACCCCAATGCGGATCACAAGCCCGATAGCTATGAGAACCTGGATTTGGATTTTAGCCCATTTCTCTTCAGCTCATTGGAGAGGTACCTTCCATCCAACCTCCTCTCCCTGTCTCGTGATGTGAAGGTCACGTACATGCGTGATGTCCTCCTCCGATACTCCCCTGAAAGTGAACGCGTCCGGGTCAGTACAGCTGTCTTAGACTTGCATATGGTCAGTGTATGCATTAGATGTATTACCTTTCAGTTGTTGAATTTGAGTGGGAAGGCACGCTGCCCAATGCGAGTGGGTGTGGATTTATATATCACTTTAATAGTTTATGTTCTAAGCGTCTATAAGTTAAGAATGTGGTGCATTGAATTATGAAAGTACACTGTGAAATGCACGAGGTACTGCATTGGTCTTAGAGGTTGACACCCGAATTTAACTATTTGAATTTACAATTACTCTATTTTAACAGTTCCAGAAGCATAGAGAATACAGGCAAAAGATTATATCCAACTATCAGGTACGTTTCATGTCTGAAACCGTTGATTGATGACAAGTCTAACAATTCTAATTTGAATGAGTATTTTATTCATTAATTTAAGGAATGTCTTGAAGCATTGATCTTTTGTAAATGAAGGACATTGCATATGGTACATCAGGGATAAAGAAACCTTTTTGCTCCACATATGGCTGCTACAACTTTTCTAGTGATTGTTCTAAACCTGCTACAGTGAAAAAAGTTATCTGTGTAGAAAGAATTTTGAGTTTGCAAGTTCTATATTTATGTAAAATCTATGATGTGATATCTAGTACTCCTAGACAAAGCTAGGCCACTGACACCTTGAAATGGTTGGAGGATATTCTTGTATATGTGGAAATGCTTAAATATCAACTTTGTATCGAAAGATCAAAGATGAACCCTCTCTCTCTCTCTCTCTCTCTCTGTGTTGTACGGCCGATAATTGCTGATTAATTTCTAACAATTTATTGAAGTTACCTTTGCCTTTTCAGCGCTTACATATGGAGCTTTACACCATGCATGCTACAACCTTCTTTGTTCCTTCTTTTCTGAAGGCAATCAATGAGAACACTGAACAGGGTTTTAGAAATATAATGTCTGAACCCACTCCAGGAATTTTTACATTTGAAATGCTCCAACCACATTTCTGCGAAATGTTGTTGGCTGAGGTATTTTGTATCCTTCTCATCGTTATCCTGCATTCTAACTTAATTCTTCCTAGCAGTTTAGCTTTTATGTTTTCTTATCAGGTTCTGATTGCTTAGGTAGAAAATTTTGAGAAGTGGGTCCATGAGACAAAATTCAGAATCATGAGACCTAATACAATGAATAAGTATGGTGCCGTTCTTGATGATTTTGGTATGGAAACCATGCTTGATAAGTTCATGGAAGAATTCATACGCCCTATATCGAAGGGTATCTTTCTGTTCCTAATGAATCAAGTATGATGAGTAGATATCGACCTCAATATAATCCTTTGACTTGAGAATCTGTTGCAGTTTTCTTTCCTGAAGTTGGTGGGTCAACACTTGATGCTCATCATGGTTTTGTGGTTGAATATGGAATGGATAGAGATTTGGACCTAGGTAGGTGACTACACCCTAGCTTTGGTTCCTTGACTCTTCTTTATATATGGTATCTGCTGTCTGTAAGTTTCTGAACACAGCTAAACCTTCCTTGTTGAAATTTTGACGTGCTGATCTACATTGGTTAGGGAAATTACATTAGTGGTTTTAAGGGACTTAGTTGGCTACTTTGGTCTAAAGTATTTTGCGCTAGTACTTCAGGCTCCAACAAGCTGTCAAGCTATGTGATCTAGCCTGGGTCATTTTCATGGTATCAGAGTCACTTCTGTTGGATGAGTCTTGGCTTGTCTTCTTACCTGCTTATGAACCATGATGATACTGTTCTATTGAGTGGGGAATTTCTAATGCTATATTACCTATCGATTAGATGGAACTTATGAGAGTTGTTTATCAAGTTTCTTGGATACTCGACCTTCAGTTGGGAGTTTGTACTGTTACTATGAAATTTCTGCTAGTCTTATTACTGTTTGGTTATGCTGATTTCTACTTATGAACTCCGTAAAAGTTCTTTTGTAGGAGTTTCAAGAGCTTCACTTTTGTAGGTTTCCATGTGGATGACTCGGAAGTCACCTTGAATGTCTGCCTAGGGAAGCAATTTTCTGGCGGTGAACTATTCTTCCGTGGTGTGCGGTGCGAGAAACATGTAAATACCGAAACTCAGTCGGAGGTAAGTGATTTCTCCTGTAGTTTTACATTTTTCCCTGTACCTTGGTGTCTTTGGGGACAATTATTTGTTTTCATTAATGGACTGGTTTCACTGATAATGCATAAATTATAATTGAACTGTAATACTTTTTTGATTATAGTGAAAATTGCAGTTACCTTCTGCTATCCTCTAAGCCTTTTTTTTTTTAAGCTTAGAAACTGCAATCTTGCAAAACAAGCTACAAAACGAGTTTTGCATTCCGTCTTATATCCGAACAGATTGGACATTCTACAGGCTGCTTTTGCCTTGCATTTTTAATTGGACTTGGAAAGACATGAGAAGCACTGATACTTGTTTGAATACGCTCCGATACATACCGGATGCTTGTTTTTGTTATTTTATATATTTTGTATTTTTTAAATTTGCGATTTTTTAAATTATTTATTATATATATTGGATACGTTAGGACACGTGAAGAACTTTATTGGTGTTAAATTCCTTTAAAATTGAAATACATAGAGTTTTTAGAGATTTGATTGGAAATGCACAATAGTAGTAAATCTTTTAATATATGTAAAACCGTGTTAATAGTAGGCAAATATATTTTTATTTTTGAAAATAGATAATAGTTTAATATAAGTAAAATCGTTTTAATAAATTATACATTAATATAATCAAATTTCACTTCATGTTTAATAAATTAATTTGCTTTTATCGTCATTTATATAGAAAATTAAATTTTTATTCAAAAGGAGAATCCACAATATAGGACATTAGTTGAGACTCAAGGTGTTGGGCTACTTGAGGTTATTAATTTATCATTAGATGAGTCAAAGTTGGAGAGTGTTATTTTTATTGATAATGAAGAAGATGATGTTGGTGATGATAAAGAAAATGAAATTTAGCCCTTGTTTGAGCCACATTATATTCCTAAGAATGCATTTTTGAATAGTTTATTGATGAGAAATATATAGTTAAAAAATAAGAAAAAATTTGGATTTGCGTGTAATATTATTTTATTGTAGAATGTGTGGTTGAAATGATGTCAAATCACTGTTTAAAAATATATTTTTTTTTAAAAATGTGGCCAAACATAACCTTAGACAGTTAAGGATTAAGATAAAATGTTTTAGTATTTATTTTATTTTTATTATTATGCTTCTGTTTTATTTTTTTTATATTAATGAAATTATACTGAATTATATATATCTATACACGTGTATCCTAATTTTTAAAAAAAGTTTTATCGGTTTATCCATATTGTATCGGATTCAGATAGTTTTTTGAACTACAATTTCAGTGGTTTTTTTTCAGTGAAGTGTCTTAGAAATTACTCCTTGTGATACTTAGCGCTGTGTGTTTCTGACCAGTTAACAGATTGGCACCCATTTATTACAAGTTACAACCCACCAGGATATGAATTGGGAGTTTTCTAAGTTCAGATTGGCATAGGAGTACGAAAGAACCTTATAGAATTTTAAATTTTTTTTAATGGATCTGTCAAACTGGTCTACAAATCTATTCTAGCGCTGTGTTGATATGTAAAGAAAATTTAAATTACACAGCCTCAAGTTTGAAGTAGAAAGTATACTGCCACAGCCTATTAGCGGTGTTTGACAACTCAATTGGAATTTGTAATTTTAATTTCATAGGAGATCTTCGACTATCCTCACCTCCCAGGACGAGCAGTTCTTCATCGCGGTCGCCATCGGCATGGTGCTAGAGCCACCACATCTGGAAATAGGATAAACTTATTGCTTTGGTGCAAAAGGTAAGTGACTGCCTACCCTTTGCTCTATTTTTCTGTCAATATTTCTGCATCTAAGAACCTTGGCATTCTTCCTGATAAAAGAAGAAAAATTGACAAAGGGGATTCTAATAATTTCAGTGTGGTTTCTATTAAACAAATCGTATAAATGTGTTGTACAGCGAAAGAAAATAACTAAATGATGTTGCGTCTTCTTTCACAAACAAAGCAATGGTAATTATGGGTGATGTGTCACGAAATTCTCTGATGAAGTGGAGTCACTGATGTAGACAACCTGCTTTGGTTTCAACAATAAATTATGTTTATGTATGCCGTCTGCATCATTTTAGCAATTTTTAATTCAATTCTGTTTTCACATTATAAACCTTTACACCGACAATTCAGCTATGGAGGGCTTCCTTTCTTTTTAATGAGTTAAGGATATGCATTATATCTGGGGATGCCTTCCATGTAAAGGATTACAGATCGTCTTATTTTTCATTCCCATGCAAGAAAAGCAGATTTTGCTTTACATCTTCATATGCCTTCTCGAGTCCTTTCACTTTGGATGCAGCTAAAGTTGAAAGTCTTCTTTCTTTATATGTATTTTTTTTTTTATGATTGTGTTGTTCTCCTCTCTTTTAGTTCCCATTTCATGCATCATGTATGTCTGATTAATAAATGTTGGAAAGAGAAATAAATAATATTAAGTTCAGACATGCATGATGCATGAAATAGATTTTTTAATGTCCCCCCACCCCACCCCCCTTCTTGTAGCCACCTCTGTGTACAAGGTCACTCGTGATTACTGGATTTCCATTTACTCTTTAGCAATATCCGTCCAGGCTTTCCTCTAGTATCTTTAATTCCATTTTTTTATATACATATCTAAGTAATTGCCTCCTGGACAGACTGACTTCTGCATCCCATCCAGCTGTGACTAATTTATTTATTTATTGTAGATCTCCTGTGATTATAGGAATTAACTTTGTCCATCCCATTCTTACCATCTTCATATTTAGGGCTTGTTTGAGCCACATTATTTTCAAAAAAATATATTTTTCAACAGTGATTTGACATCATTTTAAGTTTTAACCACACATTTTCAATAAAATAATATTATGCGCAAATATAAAACATTTCCTTATTTTTTAACCACACATTTTCCATTGATTTGACATGAATAATGCATTTTTTTCCTAGAATGTGGCTCAAACATGGGCTTAATTGTTTTACTATTCCCGATGTAATTACATCTTCACAAATTTTAATATCAATGTCTTCTTCCTGTAGTTCTGTATTCAGAGAGCTGAGGAAATATCAAAAAGAATTCCCCAGCTGGTGTGCAGAGTGCCAACGCGAGAAGAAAGAAAGGCAGCACCAATCTGTTACTGCTGCCAAACTGGTAAAACTAAAATTTAGCAACCAATCTGTGCTGCTTCCGAACTGGTAAACCTAAAATTTAGCAATCTCAAAAGGAAGCATCTTTAGCACTCCCATGCACCCAAATCTAAACAGACACCTATCATTAGCTTTACTGGATTAAATTATGCTACTTCTCTCTCTTTCCTAGAATTTATTGTCTTTGGATGTGTACAAGTTACCTGGTAAAAGTTTGTTTGCCATTGCAATTATGGTTTTTAATACATTCCGGCTGAAGATGGATCCATAGTGGCATTTAGAATCTAGATTTGTGAATAAATGAATTGTGTAAGTGTGGTGGAGTGTAGCGAAGAAGATAATGAATAATCAATAAGAAAAAGGTTGATCCCGTGAATGCCTGTTCAAATAGATATTATTATTATTATTATTATCATCATTATTATTATTATTATTATTATTTTTTAAAAGGTAATCAAATATTTTATTAATCAATGCATAATACACGGGAAGTATATTATCAATTTAAAGTAGGAGGGAATAACATAAAATTGGGCAGCCTATCTATATGCCTAGTAGCTACAGCATTAAAGCATATAAACAATGTAAAATAAAACATTTCTCTAATTTGCTCTGCTGTCTGTGTTTGATCATCAAAGTAGCGGCTGTTTCTTTTTCTCCACATACACTATACAATGCAACCTGGAATAAGGTCTCATGCAAGCTTACAATCCTTGTCGCGAAATTTCTCCTCCATGCCTTTAACATGTCTTCCATACGCCTCGGCATCACCCAATCCATGTGTTGTGATGCCAAAATATTGTGCCACGGTAAACGAGCAGCATCACAATGGAGACGTCCCTCCGACACATATAACACCACTCTATAACATAAAAATATTTTGTTCATAGATTATCCACCATTAACACCTGTCCCCTAACCACCGTTTAAAGAAAGAATGCTACCTGTGGAGACAGTTTACATTTCCACACCATTTTCCAAGGGAATGAACTCTGCACAGGACCCAATAAAGATTTGAAATAAGTGCCAACTGAGAAAATCCCATCCGTGTCCATCTCCACCTACTACAGTCTGTCTCTCCTGATGTGGACCTCGTACAAAGAAGTAAAAAACAACGCATAATCGTCCAATTCCCAATCCTGTAATCCTCGGCCAAAAACAATATTCCAACTGAGCCTCCCATTATGTATATCTAAGACATCATTCACCGTAGCAGACGGTGCCAACACAATACGAAATAAAGAGGGAAATTTCACCTTCAGAAAAGTTGAGTTTTGATTCATTCGGATGTGGAACTTAAAGCAAGAAATTTGAGAAAGTAAACAAGCAAGATTAATTATGTGGAAAGGAAATAAATCAATCATCTTTGATCCAGCACCAATAGTTAGCTTCTTTAATTTAGCTGCAATGATTTAAGTCCATTTATCCAGCCTTTTAATTGATTCCATCCTGTCGGCAATGATTCGCCAAAAGCAGCATTCAATTCATCAACAGATGCCTTAACTGGATTTTGTCGGTTTTAGTTGTTACCACTTAGCAAATAATTCTCGTTCCACTTTTTTGATCCATCTTTCTCTCCCGGGTTAAAAAGAGTGGCCCTTGAATTTGAGTTGTTAACGTCTTCCAATGAGCTATCCTAGTCTCCACTCAATAACGCACATTTCCTATTAAAGACTCGTGCCGTTTTGATATTACTCGGGTAGTTTGAGATGGTATGCTTCTAGGTTGATCATTTCCACTATTTCCTCTGGCCCAATTTCATTTGTTGCTAACTTACCATATTCATGAGCGGGCAAGTGATCTTTTGTCAACATGTCTTTAATGAAATTATCGGTTCAAACTCAACAAACCCTCCACTATCAGCCTCCCGTTGATTCATTGCCAAAGGATATGGTAATAATTCCGAACTTCAATTTTCCTTCAAGACACCTCTATGCCAATAAGAAACCATTCTCCTCAGTTGGGGTGCGAGGCTCCTCCATCGTATTTGGTAATAATATCACTTTCCAATTACCAAAAATGGAAGCCCAAGTATTCAAACCTTAATCATATACATTAACCCAATAGAGTATTTAACAAGAGACTGCTTATCTACCACAACTTTTGTACCTTTTTTAATCAAGCTAAATTGTACGGTCCAGGTTGTCTCGGTCCAATTTTGCAACACTTTTTCGTGGACATTCTTGCAACTCCACAAGTCTAAGATAAAACAACACACTTTCTTGTCCACAATGTTGATTGGAAAATGTTGTTGTGTTGGAAGTTGATGCCGTTACTTTTAGGGTTGGCAAGGAGTCGTCCAACGTCACCCAACTCCCTCCCCATTCTTCAGGGAGGACATCATCTACCCCCAACATAAAAAATTGGTGCCCCTTTATATTCTTCCCATTTCTCTTTGTTAGCAGATGATCCCGATTCAGAACTAGCCTTTGGACATCATGCTTGTCTATTAACCAATTCAATACAGGCAAATAGTGAGGCCCACCTCGTGCATTCCTGTCCCATCGAGTTGTGGTGGTGCCACCTAGGACCGATTAATTGTGTTGTGTAGTAGTTGCTGTTACTGCCAAAGGGGGCTCACAAATGTTCCCATCATCTCCTATGGGAACTAGAAGTCCTATTGTTTGCCAAGTGGTTTGGTTCTCTAGTTGTACGGTCTTTCGATGTGCCTATGAAACAGCAAAAGATGCGAACATGTTTAATACATCTCCGAGCCTCTTCACTCCAATGGACATTAACTCTATTCTTCACTCTATAATGTCAATTGCAGGCCAGTAGAAAAAATTCTAACCAATATTTGCCAACAACTAGGCTTCTTGCCTTTAGTTTTGAAATAGCTGGCACAATGTGCAATTGGAATTGAATGAAAAGAAGACATTTTTTTGAGATGTCTCTTCAATTTCATTTGCAATTCTATCTTGGATTTTCAGCTTCATGAACAGTTGGATTCGACTTGTTGCCACCAAGCTGGTATCCATCCCCAAAACAAGTCTCTACCAAAGACACTTGTTTGTCATCAAACTCTTTAAAACCAAGAGTATTCTCCTCGACTTGGAGCAAGGTAAGGAAGATATTTCCTTTCGAACTCCGGTAGGTCTAATTTTAGCCTCGACTCCAATTGTCTTTCATCGTTGCGAGTGATGTTAGCTTTCTTTCCATTGTTCCTTCGGTGTTGCGCCCACATTATCTTGTAGTTGTACCATCCTTGACACCTCTAGATTGCCAATAACGGTGTGTGAACCCACCTGGTCGGAATATTTTCCATGCTCAGCATACCCACCCAACATTCCCAAAGCTACATCTTGGGTTGCACATGCAAAAGGAAATACGACAAGACGCATGGGATTGTTATTTCTTAAAAGAGTAGGAAGCTGAAATCAGTTTAAAAAGTATTCCTATATTTTTATAAATTCAATATTTAACTTAAAAAACTATTTGATAGGAAGTAGAATAATCTGAGAGATCTATGTACCCTAGCTTTGGGGAGTGGGGAGATTAATAATGAGTACAAAAATCAATCTAATGTGAATAAAACAGATATACGATGTCATCTTGAGATGTCATCTTAAAAAATTTATTCATAAGGAATAAATAATCAAATTAAAAAGTTTCACAATTTTTCGAGTTAATTTCCTAAAATTACGTAATTGCTATCATCATCTATAACACCATTGTCGGTGATAGCATGGCCTCCATTTTTTGATTGTAGCTCGTAATTAAGTTTTTTAGTTGAATTATTTGAATATTTTGATCCGAAGTTTCCAAAATAATAGGAAATATTTTTTAGTTTCCAAAGAGTTTCGATTTTCGGAAAATGTTAGAAATATATCCATCTATTTTTTGTATCTGAGACATCTCTTCCCGAGGTTCAACCTCAACATAGGTATCATGTAATTCTGCTCTTGCTCTTGGTGCCATCCCTTAGAGTGAACCGTGCTCTGATGCCAATATGGTATAGCACAATGAATAAGATATTGAATTATCAATAATGAAAGCGGTGATTTCCACAAATCAATATTAAGAATTGGAAGAGCAATCCAAAACAATGATATTTAATTAATTGCAGAAAAAACTGAGTTCTGATATGTTCGGATGTGGAATAAAGCAAGAAATTAATAAAGGAAATAAGCAAGATCCATGATGTGGAAAGGAAATAAAGTAATCATCTTTATCCCGCTCTAACGGTCAGCGTCTTTAGTTTAGCTGTAATGGTTCAAGTCCACTAATCCAGTCATTTAATTGATTCAATCCAGCAGGAATGGTTCACGAATTGATTTAGTTCACTGCCAACAGCATTCAATTCAGCAAAGGATCCTTTAGCTCTTGTTGATTATGGATGTTCCCATCTAGTAAAGAATTCTTATTCCGTTTTGCTGATTGCATTATGTAGGCTTGGATTTTGAGTTTAGAATGAATAATTAGTGAGTAGCAGTTGAATTAGAACGGTGAACCTTTAAAAGATTTTGAGCAAATTTAATGTGGTGAATGCTGTACAGTGGGGGAATAGGCTAGTGTTTTTCACCCAAAGAAAAGGGAAAAAATCCCCATATGACCATAGTTTCCTAATATTGACTGGTTTTGTTGATCGAAAGTTGCTGACCCCTCTTTTCAAACCCCGCATCACCTCCTGCACATTGTAAATTGTCTCTCTATTTCAAATGAACTGTGAGAAGAGCATTGAGAAGTTATAAAGTTTAGCTTGGTTTTCCAGGAACTGCTGAGAAGAGGAGAAACTGCTGCTTGGGCTATTCTGTTTGTTTCTGCTTTTCTTAAGCTGTAATATATCTCGACTCTCATCCTTGGTGACACGACCTTCTCCATTTTGCGTAGTATGTGAAGATTGAAGGTTGTTGACTGTTTCTTGTGTTTCACTATATTTGTACATCCAAGTCGAGTAGGTGAAAAGTAATCTGAATTGATCAGCTGACTTGAACATGAGTTAAGATCCAGTAGTGGCGTAATCATTCAGTATAGATATTTATCCAGTACTTGTATAATGTTGCTCCTTGCAGAGAAAAAGCTGTTTTCTCATCTCTTTACTTGAGCCTTTGTAGTTGGATTACTTATTTTCAATGACTGAAGCAGTATTTGCACAAATTTTGAATGATATTTTACTCTGAACATTTCGTTATTATTTTTCTTCATAACCTTTTTTGTCCATCAGCAAATGAGAAGTAGCCAGGAAATTAAGGAATTTATCTTTAAATTCATAGAACAGCATGAACAAATTTTATTTTATTATTTTATTTTTTTTATGGATATTTGCAGAACATGTTAACAGTTCAGTTTCCTAATAGAGGGCTGGAAAGGGAAAAATGTCAGAGAAAATTCTGTGATAAAAAATTATAGTGTTAGAAGGTCAACTTAAGAGAAGTTATTAGACTCGCCAAGTGTTAATAGTGTTGCATTTAAGTAAGGGTGTATTTGGATAGCTTTATTTTCCATCGAAAATATCGGTTTTTCATCCAAGTTTCTACATTTGGAGTGTTTGATTGGCATATTTTGCATGGAAAATATTTTTCTCAAAAACAAGGAAAACATTTTCTTTAAGAGGGGTATGTTTTATTTTATAGGTAATTTACATTTAGATAAAACTAAACTTCATGGAAAAATGTAACATTTTTTAGTTGAAAACTAAGCAAATTAAACACATTTAATTGACAATTTTTATGCAAATAAGTGATTTATTTGCTTTTCATGCAAGTTTTATGCTCGCAATTAAATATATCCTATTATGAGAAACGTGCATGGAAAAGAATTTTATGTCGTAGGAATAAAGTGGGTAAAATAGAACTGAAGTGGTGAAACTATTTGTTCAATCTCCTATTACCAATAAAAAAAGTCATCTATTTTTGTCTTCTATTCAATTTTGGGACACAACTCATTTAGAAAGTCAAGACCCTTTTTTATTTAGTTAAAATAAATGCGATTTTGAGTAGATTATGATATAAATTGATAAAATAAATTGTTCAAAAGTTGATAAAAGTTGTGGGTATAATTGAAAATGAATTCGTGGAATTTCATAAAATGGAGGCCAAACAGGATATATGGTTTTAGAGAAGATGCAATGAAACTTGGTAATTTTCAATTCAATTTAAAATACCAAACTTGTTGCAAGTTTTAGCTCCTGTTTGGTTTGCATAAAGATAATTTTTTAGTAAAATTTAATAAAAGTCATTGTCCCATGAAATGAATTATAATAAGCCTAATGCTTTATCAATTGAGGAAATTACATAATACCAGTTGACTATTGCAATTCAACAATCAAGGTTAAAGTTTTATTCACAAATTAGGTATTAACATAATAATTAAATATTAAATATTTCTATACAAATCAATTACTCACTCCCCATCTTCTTCATTTCCTTCTCAAGTCCTCCTCTTCGTCTGTCGTCGTTGGAGCACTCGTCGTGGCCACCACAAAAGTAGCACTATGATGCTGTTGTAATGAAGAGATTGGAGCCTCTGTGAGCGGAAGCACAGCGCCAATGATCTGTACATTAAGCTACGGTTGAAATCTTCTTCGATTTGTATAGGTTTGTGCGCCACTGCACATTTTCCCTTCTCACGGAGGCGCTCCATTCATTACTAGAGATGGCGACGTTGTGAACGTTGCTGCCTGCGACTCTACTTTTTTTTTTTTTTTTTTTTTTGTTTTTTGGTTTTTTTTTGTTGTTGGTGATGGTTATGGTGGTGTTGTGCAAGTGGCGACTGTGTGATGGATTTTTTTATTATTATTTTTCCCTTCTTATTGTGACCAACTATTTGGTTGATTTGTACCCAAGTATTGGTGGTCAATTAAGATCGGTGGAGGAGTATTTAACATATGTGACCAATGATTCGGTTCTTTGCGACTAACTATTAAACTGTGACATTAAAATTTAATAATTTATGACCAATAAATTTGAAAATTCGTGATCGATTATAAATCATGATCTTTAGTTTTTTTAATTTGTGACCAATGAAAAAAACTGAGATATAAAATTTTTGATTTGTGACTTCGAAATAATGTCACTTACAAATTTTTTTATTTTTAATCTCGAAATAATTTGTATCCAATCAATTTGATAATATGTGACCAATAAAAAGTTGTGACTTATAATTATGTACATGTGACCATTAATAGTATATTTGTGACCCCATTAAATTTAATTAATAAATATTTTTAATTAATTAGCTAATATCTGAGTTTTACATTTTGAAATTTGACACTTAAAATTGAATTTATCATACTTAACCCCGACTTTTGAATTTTTCCCTTATCAATTTTTAACTTTTAAGATTTAAAATAGTTCTTTCCACAGCATAAGTTTTAGCAATTTTTTTGGACTTCTAAAAATAAACCAAGTGCTAAATCATAAAATCATTAATTGATAATAATTGTAAGATATTATTATTCGAAAAGAAAAATGCCCTCCATAAAAATTCGTACCCTTGCTTGGAATTAATGATTATGTTGTTCAACATAAAATTATATTTCTAGGACTTTGAATTGAAAGGTTTTGATGAAATAAAATTAAAATTATACCATAGTCTCTCTTTTTCAATCATCTCCATTCCTGTCCATTACAACACGCCAAAAATACCTTCAATGTTGAGAATGTTCCAAACCACCTATTGTCAGGATGAAGTAGAATGCAGATGCAAGCTCTTTTCCTTCATCAATTCAATGTGGCTATAAATCATATTATAGGCATTCTTTCAAAACTAATCTCAGAGCATATCCAATCGTGGTGTAAAATATATTTAAATTGTGGTTTAAATCTCCAACAGAGAGATGCAAAGTATTGCAGGTTCTGTTCATGGCTAGACTATAGACATATTTCTTGGATTTCAGCAAGTCTACCATACAATCCCATTTTTGTTCCAGCATAGTTGTTCTTGATTCTTGTTCTCCCCTTTAGTTGCTTTCAGTCTTAAATGGATTGTCTTCGAAAGGTGCTAATCTGTACTCAACTATGATCTGATGCGCAAAAGCGATGGCATACGATAAAAAAAATAAAAATAAAAAAATAAAAAAACTGCACCAAATGAATACAATAATTCTAAGTCCAAGTTATATGCTAAAACTATGGTAGAACAATCTATGAATGACTTATTGTAACTAGCTAGCAGAGTGGCTTAGACCTCTCTAAAAGACACAAGTAAAGATAACAGCTAAAGCCCCCTTGGTAGTAATGCATAAGATTTTTCAACATCTGAGATATCCATTATGAGGAACACAAGCAGTGTAATTTGTGATTGCAGGGGAGAGGTTTCCGAATTTAAAAATGTTGAAATAAATGCACTATATCGTGGGATAATAACATAAAATGTGAGATAAGTAACACCAATTTTCTGTCCCAACCATCTATATAACCATTGAGGAATTTTCTTTACATTGAAGTCCACAAATTCATAGAAATTTAATAACTCAACTAGTACCATATGTTTGAAGCCCAACTCCAACAGATTTTGAAGAGGCAAGTCAGATTGTGATAGAACTCTAGGTATTTAAATATAGTTATTCAGTCATGACAATAGGAGCAATCCATCTGCCATTTTTTAAATACGGCTATTGAAGTTCGACCAGCCTCGTACACTTCAAAATGAATAACCATGAAATATTGATAAGAATGGATATCTATAAAATGTTGGATAAAATATTCGAGCAAACAAGCATCAGTTTCAGCTTCTATGGTCTTACATAACAGCTAAAGCCCCCTTGGTAGTAATGCATAAGATTTTTCAACATCTGAGATATCCATTATGAGGAACACAAGCAGTGTAATATTGATAAGAATGGATATCTATAAAATGTTGGATAAAATATTCGAGCAAACAAGCATCAGTTTCAGCTTCTATGGTCTTACATTTAGTTTCTTCGTTGGTTCGAGGTGTCAAGTATTTGGGAGCCACGGCCAATGTCAAGGCGTGCGCCTTGATCAGGACTTCTTTGTATCTTATCCGAAATGCAACAAGAACGAATGGCCACATGGTTTTGTCACCGATACTGTTGAATAAAAAACACAGGCTCGATGTTAACTTTATAACCAATAATTTATGGTTATATTATCAACTATTTCGATTAACATGCTTTTAAAACATTCATATCTAGTGTTGACCTCGAAAATTGGACTTTCCACATGGCCAATCGATAGCCACTCCACGTATTTCTCCCTGCATACAATCAACGCACGATCAGATGCACACGGCGAGAACTAGCGAGGGCGGCGGCAGCCGTATACACTCCGACGGTCAAGTTAGGCTCATGTGATCTGAACAGTACCAAGGTTGTGCAAAATAGTGGGGAGGAGAATATATATATATATATATATTTGCTTGTTATGGAGTATTAAGTAGTAAGAGTTTCATTACCTTTGCCTCTTGCCAAGCCTTGGGTATTTATAGGTGAGGAGAACCGTTGGATGTGGGACACATGTATACATCTGAACGGTATGAGGCGTCTGCTCATAGGCGTCAATCAGCCGCGTCTATAGAGTGGGTGGATAATTACTTCTCTCGAGTTGAATTGACATAAAGTTGATATGTCATATCAACTAGCATCATGGAGACATCATATCACTTTAAACCTTAGGGGCAGAAAAGATTTTGACCAAGATCTTATTCTGAAATTGGTAGCGGATCCTCTGACCAAGGTCATCAGAGTGCATTTCACATCGGATTCAGGGGCGAGGGCGCTTCAGTTAGTCCCACAGGATTACCTATGTCTATGTCTCGTAGTGTGATAGCAGATCGTCACTATTGGTGAAGTCACTTCGGAACCACTTCGGATGAGTGTTCCACACCTCGCATGATGTGGTGGTGGACTTGTCTTCCCGATCGGGTATGTACGCTTCGGGATGGGGATCGTGATTTGTGAGAACTTGAGGGTCGATCTTCTGTGTTCGCCGAAGCGTTGATCTTAGGCGGATGAACTAAAGCTTCGCCACTGTGTGAGGAAAAAATTTACGTGAGATCAAGGTGCTGCCGAACTGGACGATGAGTAACGAGACGGTCAATGCAGCGATCGAGGCAAGGACCCATAGGGGACTCAACGTCAGGTACGGATAAACTTTGTAAAGCTGAGCGAGGAGCTCATCTGCACCGGTGCGCTGACCCACAGGGGACGACGCGTTGAGAGATGGTTAAAATTTTGTAAAGTTTAGGAGGGAACGCAGTGACCGAGGCGATGACCCATAGGGAACTCCGCATCAGGTACGTCTAAACTTTGTAAAGTTGAGTGAGGAGTTCATTTGCTACCGGTGTGCTGACCCACAGGGGACGACGCGTTGAGAGATGGTTAAAATTTTGTAAAGTTTAGGAGGGAACGCAGTGACCGAGGCGATGACCCATAGGGAACTCCGCATCAGGTACGTCTAAACTTTGTAAAGTTGAGTGAGGAGTTCATTTGCTACCGGTGTGCTGACCCACAGGGGACGACGCGTTGGGAGATGACTAAAACTTTGTAAAGCTTAGGAGGGAACGCAACGATCGAGGCGGTGACCCACAGGGGACTCCGCGTCAGGTGCGTTTAAACTTTGTAAAGTTGAGTGAGGCACTCGATCCGAGGCGGGCGTATCTGACATTAAATGATTTGACAGCTGTTGCGTATTTTCAAGGTGACAGTTGGGTCCAGCGCCTCATTTCCCTAAAAGGCTACTGCGGCTACTTATTGGTGACAGCTGGTGGCGACCGAGGCAACGCGTTATATGCGAGCGTGAGGGTCACAGCAAAATCTTAGGCGTAGATCAAATCTGATGTTTCATTTCAACGGCCTAGATTGATAATGCGACGGACGGCCTAGATTGATTGCATTTAAATTCAACAGTGGAGATTAGTTGGAGCGTTCTATAAAAGGCGGACTTGAGCATTTTTGGAGCTTTTCACTCTTGGGAAAATAGAAAATCCCATTGCTCTCAAACTCTTTATGATTTTCGACGTTTTTCAAGCATTTTCGACGAGAAATTTGAATTTTCGACGACCACACACTGTTTTTTGACCATTTCTGACTGGGGAACACTCAAACTCGTAAGTTTCAGTAAATATTTGAGACATTTCCTTTCTGAAAATGGCTTCTGAGGGTAGTGTTATTTTGGGGAAGGGGCTGGAGTTAGTACGGATGAATGAGCTCATTGTGGCGACCTCCTCCGAAGTAGTCGAAGCGATACTTAGGGGAGAGAACATTTGGAAGAGGTCGGATAGCCCAACAGATACTTCTGTGCATTGGGGGGCGTAGGATTATTCCTCCAAACTAAAGGCGACCGACCTAGAAAGACTTAGGACTGAATATAGGATACTAGATAGTATAGACCTGATCCTACCCAAGCCTGACGATAGGGCCTGGTACCCTAGGCCAGGGTGCGTGTCGATAAGCGAGGCAATCCTTAGGGCTGGTCTTAGGCTTCTAATTCACCTTTTTTTCCAGATGGTGCTTAGGTCTTGTGGCTTAGCACCGACCCAACTGAACCCGAACTCCTGGAGCCAAATGGTGGGCTCCTGGATGTTATGGAAAGAGGCGTCACTTGGGGTGGAGATGCCCTTCTCTGTTTTTCAGACCCTCTATATTCCTAAAGTAACAGTCGGGGGGAGGGGGGGTAAGACCAAGGGCTGGTATTACTTGACCTCTTGGGGTTCCCACACTCATTTCGTGCTCGATCCACCGAGCTCCATCAAGGAGTGGAAGAGCTCGTGGTGCTGGACTGTCGGGCGATGGGACACGATGGAAGGCGACCGCTGGCACCTCTTACGGTCCCCACGAAGTATTCGTCACTTAGTGAGTATTGTAGCTATGTTTCTTGTTTATTTCTCTTCGGTTCGGATCCTAACTAACATTTGTGCTCATTTTTTGAAAGCACTCTTCCTCGGTGCCAACTGTCCTCTGACGAATTCAAGATCATCTGCGTCATATATCAGCTACTTTCGAAGAAGAGGTCGTTCCATCGGCTGATCAGAAAGAACATTTATTTTGTGACGCACGACCTGATGGCCTCTCAAGGTAAAATCTTGAAGCGAATACCTTTCAGTACTTTCGAGTCGTTTACACTTGTACTAATTTTCTTGTTTCTTACAGATAACTTCAATAAGAAGATGCCTCTTCGACCCGACTTCAAGACTATACAAAAAATGATGGGTGAAGCGAGGGCCTTGAAGACCTCCTCCTCTGCCTATAAGAAACAGATGGAGGACTTGGTGGATGCCAACAAGAGGCTCCCACCCCCGACAGAGGAGGAAGTGCCTGAGGATCCTGAGGCCAATCTGCTTCCAAGGGCAAAAAGCCTGCTGTCCCTTCGAAGCGACCAACGGTGGCGAGACCACCCCCGTTCTGAGGTAAACTACAATTCCTATCGGGGTGGCCATTTCGGAGAAAACGCCTGCATCATCATAGGCTGCTCCTGCTCCAGCTACAGTGCCAGTTATTGTTGTACCTCTCGCCTAGGTACCAGGGCAGCCCAAGAGGAAAAAAGCCCGTCCCTCAAAGGAGATGCACTTTTGGGCACGAACTTCGAGGAGCCAGTTAAAGAAGTACTGGAGACTCTCCCCTCAGAAACGGCTGCAGTGGCGGTGGTCCACAATAAGTAATGGAAGGATCGACCTCTTGCACAGTCGAGGATTTAGTGGCGGCCAATAGTGCCTGTGTGGCCCGGGCTCTGAAGATCGGGCCAAGGCCGCTGAAGAGGAGAAAGGGAGAAGGGAGGCTGAGGCCCAGCTGGCGGTTGCTAAAGGAGACATAGAGCGGCTGAAGAAGGAGCTCTATGAAGTGGAGTGCCAGGTGGCTGCTATGACCCGAAGAGTGGATCATGCCAACGAGCACTACCGGCTCACCACGGAGGCTCTAGAGGCCTCCAATAAAGAAAAAGCGGAGTTGAGGCAGAGGTCGAAGGCCCAATATGAGGAAATCGCCTCCTTGAAAGAGGAATTGAAGTCGGCAGGGGAAGTGGCTATTCAGAATTTCATTGACCACTCCGAGAAGCATCCCCTGTATGACGACTTTGCAAGTTTTTGGGCTTTCTGGAGTGCCCAAGGCTTATTGGGTTTGCTGAAAGAGGTCCATCCTACTTTGGACATCTCCTCTTTAGAGGGAGAGTTTGGGAGACCAGTTGGAGGCCGGCCTGACAGGCTTGTCGAGGACGCTCCAGAGGCCTCGAGGCGGGCGGGGAAGGGCCTCCTGTAGAATAGAGCTAATTTTGTAATGGCTTTGGCCTCTTTTGTAATTCAATTTCAAGTGAATAAAATGAAATTTTTACAAAGTATTGTTGCTTCTGTTTTCTTATCGTGTTGATCTGTTTACACATATATGAATGACAATCACTTAAGATTAGGCACCTCTTAACAATAAGCAGAAGATCGGATCACTTAATTAATCATCCTGCACCTCTTAACAATAATCAGAAGATCGGATCACTTAAGTAATCATCAAGCGCCTCTTAACAATAACCAGTTAATGACAGAAGATCGAATCACTTAAGTAAACATATTGAAGGACTGAGGTAACAATTTACTAACTAATGTGACAAAGAACTGAAATATCATTACTTAGAGAAGTTACATTACCCTTCACTAAGGCATTTTCAGCACTCGGTGAGCTAGGGAAATTACAAACGAGATCAGATCAGGACATACATTATTAGACAAATTTGAGATTGGATCGGAACAAAAGCTCATCACTGATAGTATTTCCTCAAGTGTTCGATGTTCCATTGATGAGGTAGTGCTTTCCCTGCCATGTCTTCAATTTCGAAAGTACCAGGTCGGGATTCCCTGCGGATGCGGTAAGGTCCCTTCCAGTTCGGTCCAAACACTACGGACCTGATTGGCTTTGATGATTGGAAGACCCTTCTGAGAACGAGGTCCCCCAGGCGAAGAGTTCGATTTCTGACCTTGGAGTTATAATAGCAGGTCATCTTCCTATGATACTTTGCCAAATTCACCTGGGAGGTATCGCCCCTTTCTTCAAGGAGGTTGAGTTCGTTCACTTGGGCCTCATTGTTACTGATCTCGTTGAAGTGTATTCGACGATGCGATGGCAGGCAAGAGGTTCAGCCTCGTCCCACTTGGTAAATTATTCAATGGCGACAATGGAGAAAGTCGTGCTTCCTCTTCCTTTTGGGAGCGGACTAATGAAGTTGATGCCCTACTTGGCGAATGGCTAGGGGCTGGTCACTACGGAGAGGCTTTGAGAAGGCTGCCTTTGAATATTTGAGAAGCTCTGACACTGGTAACATTTATGGACAAACTGGCAAGCATCCCTTTTCAGGGTCGGCCAGAAGTAGCCTTGACGAAGAACCTTGTGTGCCAGAGCCGTTCCTCTGGAGTGATTTCCGCAGATTCCCTCATGAATTTCCCTAAGTATATATGTGGCCTCTTCACCTCCCACACATCGGAGAAGTGGTAAGGCGAAGCCTCTTTTGTAGAGCATATCCTCTTGCAGGATGAAGTGCACAGCCCTTCTTCTTAACTTCCTCGCCTCACTTCTAGAAGCAAGTAGTGTTTGATCCTTTAGATAGGCGATGATGGGCTGCATTCATAATGGGGTGCCTTCTATCCATAGTACCTTTTAACCACCGAAAATGGAGGGCTTCGATAAGTGTTCAATAGGGATGACCTTTAATAGCTCATAATCCTTACTGCTGGCCAATTTTGAAAGGGCGTCTGCATGTGTATTCTCTAGGCGTGGGACTTGAATCAGTTCGAACCTTTCAAACTGAAGGACTAGGTCCAGAACCAATTTCAAGTTTGCAACCATACCGCTGTCTTTGGCCGCAAAGCTTCCACTGACCTGATTTACTATCAGCTGAGAATCGCTACTGGCTAAGAGCCTTCTGACCTACATTTCTCTTGCCAGTCTAAGACTTGCTAGAAGGGCTTCATATTTGACAGCGTTGTTGGAGGCTTTGAAGTCGAATTTTACTGCGCAATTTAGCTTGTGACCCTCCGGGCTTTCCAAAACAATTTCTGCCCCGGAGCCCGCTTCTCTTGAGGATCCATCTACGAACAGTTTCCATGTTGGGGGCTCGGCTGGTTCCATTATTGCCTCCATTTTCGGGGTTTTGATAAACTCAACCACAAAATCTGTAAGGGTCTGGCCCTCGATGGCATGTCGAGGTCGGAACAGTAGGTCAAACTCACTGAGCTCGATTGCCCATTTTAGCAGGTGTCCCGATGCGTCTGTTCTCTACAGCACTTGCTTCAATGGGAAGTTGGTGAGAATTTCGATTGAGTGGGCCTGGAAGTATGGCCTCAGTTTCCTTGAGGCTGTGATGAGGGCAAGTGCCAGTTTCTCCATGTCTAGGTAGCGTGTTTCAGTTGGGAAGAGTGTTTTGCTAACGTAGTATACTAGAAACTGGAACTCATTTTCTTCTCTGATTAGGACAGCACTGACCGTCACGTCCGAAACCGCCAAATACAGCAGCAGAGACTTTTCTGGTTGAGGTTTTGACAAAAGGGGCGCCTCTCTAAGGTGCTTTTTCAGCGCCTAGAAGGCTTCCTCGCGTTCAGAAGTCCATTGGAACTTCTTTCCTTACTTAAGCACACTGAAGAAGGGTAAGCTCTTATCTAGTAGCCCTGGAGATGAAGCGACTAACCGCAGCTATCCGACCATTGAGGCTTTGGACCTCCTTCGACTTCTGAGGTGACCTCATCTCTAGCAAGGCCGTTATCTTTATAGGATTTGCTTCAATTCCTCTTTAGTTAACAATGTACCTGACCCGAAGCCACCACAAAAGTGTACTTGAGGGGATTCAACTTCATCTTATATTTTCTAAGTATATGAAAGGTTTGGTCAAGGTGACTTACGTGTTCGCTTGCCTGGAGGCTTTTGACTAGCATGTCGTCCACATAGACCTCCATGGTTTTGTCAATGAGTTCTGCGAACATCATATTAACCAGTCTCTGAGATGTAGCCCCGACATTTTTCAATTCGAAGGGCATGACTTTGTAGCAGTAGAGTCCTTTGTCTGTAATGAATGACGTAGCTTCCTCATCAGATCGGAACATGGGTATCTGATTGTACCCTGAATATGCATTCATGAAACTCAATAGTTCATGTCCAGTGGTGAAATTCACAAGTTGGTCTATCCTAGGAAGTGGAAAGCTGTCTTTAGGGCACGCCTTATTCAAGTTGGTAAAGTCTACGCACACCCTCCACTTCCCGCTGGGATTTTTCACAAGACCAGGTTGGATATCTACTTCGGGTAGATGGTTTTCCTTATGAAATCACTACGGCTAAGCTTGCTTACTTCGTCTTTGAGAGCCTCGTACCTCTCTGGGTTGAGGACACGTCTTTTCTACCGATGAGGGGCACAGACGGAGTTAATGTTAAGATGGTGGCAACCGATCCTTAGATCTATTCCCACCATGTTTTCGTGCTTCCAAGCAAAGACATCTAAGTTCCTTTTCAGGAAGGTTATCATCTCTTCTTTTACTTCAGGGGACAGTGCCTTCCCTAATCGCAAGACTTAACTAGGGTCCTCCGAATTGACGGAGAAAGTTTCGAGTTCTTTCATTGGGGTTGCATTTGGTTCGGAGTCAATTATCCAGGGATCTAACTCATCAAGAGGGTGTCCTTGTTCAGGGGACTCTTCCATGTCGACGTCTTCCTCCTGTTAGAAGGTATGCCCTTGTTCAGGGGCCCGAACATTTCCACGTCCATACTGGCTTCGTTGGAAACTTTAGTTCTGATCACGTTAATAGTTCGGGGCTCCGACTTTCACAGAGAGTTCAAGTAACATGCCCTGGAGCCCATCTGGTCGCCTCAGATTGTAGCAATCCCATGTTCAGTTGGGAATTTCATACACAAGTAGTGGATGGATATGACGGCCTAAAGATCTTTCAAAGCGGGTCTGCCCAATGCTCCATGATAGGTCGATCTGTGGTCTACCACTAAGAATTTCATGAAATGTTGGGCCACTAGGGGTGCTAAACCCATCTCAACGGGCAGAGTGATCCGCCCTCGTGGGATGATGTTGTCTCCAGTAAATCCGAATAGTAGGTCGGTCATGGAGATCAACCCATGTTCAATTTGCATTTTCTTGAAAGTGGAGCCGAACAGTATGTTCATCGAACTGCCATTATCGACGAGCATGCATTTGAGTCGGTTTCTGGGCACTACGACTCTCACAATTAATGCGTCACAATGGGGGTGGTGAACTCCTTGTGCATCTTCCTGGGAGAAGGTAATTGAGGCCATCCTGTTGGCCTCTTAGGACTCGTTGACAATGTAAGTAATCATTAATAGGTCCTTTGCTTCTCTTGTGTAATTTCTTTGGGCGTTCCTCGTGTTGCCACCGATGTGAGGTCCCCCAATGATCGTGTCGATCTCGATCTCCCTGATGACTTGGCTCCCAGAAAATGGGGCCTGATCTCTCTGTCTAGACTATCCTCAGTCCCTTGATTCTCTTCTCTGGGGTGATTGCTCTATATGCCTTCTCTTTCCTCTGTTCGGGGAGGTGGATCTGAGAGGATATTCGTTCCCCTGGGAGGGATGTGGGTTGGTTCAATCCGGGCTCGATTAGCGTCTCTGCACTCACTAGTGTCATGCCCATAGCGTTGGTGGAAAGTGCAAAACCTTGCCCCTTCCAAAGGCATGTTTGACCGCTTCTTCTTCTTCTTCTTTTTATTATTATCAGTTCTTCCGGATGGCCCTGCTTCGCTAGGGAGATTCTGGTATGCCAGGCCAGCATCGGGACTGCATTCAGTGTGGTAGAAGCCAGTGCCTGTCCGGAGGTGGGAGCTATTGTATGACCTGTTTGAGTCCATTGCTGAGTGACAAGGTGTGCTGCGGGTTCTCGACCTACCTGCCTCTGAGGCGGAGGAAGTCCATGCGCTGCACAATTTCTGTGGTCAATCATCTCTTCACTAACGATCTCAACTCTCATCATTTCTGCTAGCTCGTCATAAGTTGTGGGATTTTTGCTACGCACATCCCTACAGAATAAAGTGTTCATGTTGATGCCGCCTTTTAGAGCTGAAAGGGCTTCTCTGTCAGTGACATGTTTGCAGTATGTGATTTCGTCTATAACTCTGGTGAGATAGCTTTTCAGCATCTCTCCAAGGGCCTGCCTCATATCTTGCAGGCGTTGTACTGAAGCCTCTCCTTCCCTGCGTGAGAGGTATTGGTTCAAGAATACCTTCTTCAAATATGGCCACTCCTAATGCTCAGAGGAGGAAGTCTGCTATACCACACTTCAGCAACTTCGCCCAGGGTTAAGTGGAAGGCTCTGCATTTCAAAGCAGGCGAGGCTCTCCTGAGACTCATCTGTGTCATGTACTTGGTGAGGTGCTTCTCTGGGTCCCCCTTTCCTTCATACTTGGAGATCTTAGGGTGTATGAAGTTCGTCGGCATTGGGAAGCTTCGAATCTCCCTTGAAAAAGGGAGGTTATCATCATCATTGTCGATTTTATAAGATCGACAAGGCCCATCTGACCCTTCATCATCTTGAATATCCTGGGGAGGTGGAGGTGCTTCTCCTCGGCTCCCCCAAGACTAGGTTCATTCTATCCCTCCTATTTCTAGGAGGAGGAGGTGCCCGTTCTTGCTCCTGGTCTTGCCGAACTGATCTTCGCACTGGGCGGACCCTATTGCTAGGGTCCTGTCCTATTCGGCCGAAGATGCTTATTGACCTTTGTTCCTCATATTCTTGAGAAAAATTATCCCCTAGCTGTGGTTCTGCTGGCTGGCTCCCTTGCACATAGGATGTGGCTTCCGCGCCCATTTATATTTCGAGAGGGCGTTCTCTGTGCTGGCTAATATGGCCTCGGGAACGAGATACAGGGGCTTCCTACACTAGATAAGATCCTTGGGCATTTGAGACCCTTGGTGACCTCGGGCTTGCATGAAAAGTTCATACATCGCCATATTCAGAACTGCGACGTCTCTCATTCCCGCAGCTATTTGAGCCATTCCTTCAGTGAGCATGGCTGTTCTTTCACCTCGACGACGCTGGTGATGGGGTCTTTGGTGAGTGACATTGTTATGGAACACCTCTTTTTCAAAGGCCTCTCATATGGGGTTGTCGTCTTCATGGCTGGAACTCATTCTATCTCCTTTTTCAAGGGTGATGAGAACTTGGGTTATAACTCGACTTTGTTCTTTTTCAAGAACGTGCACTTTTCAGGGTAAGTCGCTAGTTTTTTGGTGATTTCTCTGGTGGAGAATGCAGAACTTTGAACGGGAAGTTTCCCACAGACAGCGCCAATCTGTTGACCTCAGAAATTAGACCCTCCACGTGACCAACCGATAGTCACTCCACGTATTCCTCCCTACGCACGGTCAGATGCACACGGCCAGAACTAGCGGGGGTGGCAGCGGCCGTATACACTCCGACAGTCAAGTTAGGCTCAGGTGATCTAAACAGTACCAAGGTTGTGCAAAATAGTGGGGAGGAGAATATATATATTTGCTTGCTATGTAGTGCTAATTAGTAAGAATTTCATTACCTTTGCCTCTTGTCAAGCCTTGGGTATTTATAGGTGAGGAGAACCGTTAGATGTGGGACACGTGTATACATCTGAACGGTATGAGGCGTCTGCTCATAGGCGTCAATCAGCCACGTCTATAGATTGTGCAGGTAATTACTTCTCTCGAGTTGAGTTGACATAAAGTTGATATGTCATATCAACTAGCCTCATGGAGACGTCAAATCACTTTAAACTTTAGGGGCAAAAAAGATATTGACCAAGATCTTATTCTGAAATTGGCTGTGGATCCTCTGACCAAGGTCACCGGAGTACATTTCGCCTCGGATTCAGGAGCGAGGGCGCTTCGGTTAGTCTGGCAAGATTACCTATGCCTATATCTCGTAGTGTGATAGCAGATAGTCACCATTGGTAAAGTCACTTCGAAACCACTTCGGATGAGTATTCCACACCTCGCATGATGTGGTGGTGGACTTTTCGAAGTGGTTCAGATAGGGGCGTAACATTCAGAATTTTGGAATGAAAAAGGATCGAGGAAGAAAGCAATCTCAAAATATTCAGTTTTCTACTCAATCCAAAATGAGTCATCTACTGTTGTGGTGCATCTCCAAGAGATTTCACATCTGGACTATTACCAAATACTATATATACTATAAGAAAAAACAGATCATGGGATGGTGGAAACACAGTAATTTCACCAAGGAAAGCATACGTTTTCCCCTACAATTCTCCGCTGTATGATAAGAAACGAGGCAAATGTGTGTTACCATGCCAACAGGTAACACGAACAATAGGAGCTAGTTTCTACCTGCATCAAGACAGAAGTGTTAGCTTACTGGACAAAAGAAGATGGGAAGTCTTTATCTTATAGGAATTAAGTATTTTTAAATGAAAGACTCCGAGCAAATAGAAAAGGAGTCTAGTTGGGCAGAACAGTATATGAGAAGAGATTGCATGAGAATATTTGTTATTAGTTTTCTATCTGGTTCCATTTTGCTCGACATGCCATATTCCGTGTAATAATGAAGTTTCACTGTCTCTTATGTATTAGCTGAGCCAAAGCAGCCTTTGTCAGTATGTGTTACAGTGCAACCAGTTTTATATAAAGACATTTACACTTGTCCAGTATGCATTGTCAATTAAAAAATATCTTCAAATATGTGCAGGCAAAGGCAAACAAGGACAAAACCAGTTGAACTGACTAGCTTGACCATAATGCATTGTGACAAGTAAAAAAAGGAAGAAATAAACATAAAATCAATGCACACATTATATATACACAAAGTTAAAATAAAAAAGAAGAAAAGTTACAGCAATAACTCCATCAAATTATAGTGAAATCACACACAAAAAGGAGAAAAGATCAAGCAGCACGAGGCGCGGATCCAGCACCCGACAAGCACATGCGCCCGCGCGTGCTGGATCCATTGAGAGAAATTTTTTTCTTATTGGCCGTAGATTAAATTTATACTTTATATTACTGATAATTCATTTATATTCAAACATATCTTGTATCTCGGTTGGAGCTCATATGTAAATGTTTGAAGTCTTGATTTTGAATCTTTACCGTGGAATTTCTTGTGTAATATTCTTTTTCTACAATTTTTACCAAAATTCAATGAAAATGTGAGACAAAGGGTTTTGAACTTGTGACCTTTTGGAAGGATTGTTATAAACCCCGCCACTATATAACATCTTGAATTGTGCTATTAAATTTACCAAAATAACATTTATTAGGTTTTAATGCAAGTATAAAGATTCAAATCCGCACTCCTCCTTTGAATTATACAAAACTTGACAATAATGTCATTTGATGAATCCTTTTTTTTTTTTTTTGAATAAAAGAATTATATATGTTCAATTTAAACAAAATAATTGTTATATTTAAATTTTAGACTTTGTTCGATTCCTATTTTATTCAAAATATATTTTTATCTCTCTTCTTTTTATCCACACATTTTTCAATAGGATAATATTATACACCAATTCAAAACTTTTATTTATTTTTAGCCACACATTCTCCATCAAATTACTATTGCAAAATGCATTTTTTTTGGCAAAAAATGAGCATCAAACAAACTCTTAATATTTTATTGCAGCTCACGGTAGATGGTTAATAGCCGTCCGTGCTGACTCAAACTCCTAAATTCGCACCTAAGTAGCCCTATGAAAATTACCGTATATTTGTAAAATTAGAATTGATACTTTTGGGTGAGAGACCACACGTACAAAAACATAAAAATGAAAAGACAAAATGCACATACTGAGGCCAGAGTCAGAAATGGAGCATAATAGGGGCAAGACTTGACTACAAATCTTCATCGTGAATTTAAGTCTATTTTCAATAATTAAAAAAAAAAAAAAAGTGGAGATTTTCATTTAAAAGTTTAAAACATCTCTCGATAATTTTTTCACGTTGAATTCAACACGTTAAAAAAATTATATAATATTCAAAATTTAATTCACCACACATTACACAAACACAAGTACAATTTACTGCAAATCCCACATGTTTACACTATATAATGGATATTGCACTTTTAGTGAATACTGAACGCTATACATATCGCCCGCCTGAGCCATTTTGTCAAGATTTTAAGCCAATTTTTTACACTTGGAAAGGCAGTGGATCCCATTTTTGCATTAATTACTAAATGAATATGAATAAGTTATTAAAAATGCTCTTTTTAAAGAACAATAAATTTTGGACTATATTAATCTGTTAGGATCATTTGCACAGATCCTAGCAGACTATGAGAGGGTGAACATTTTTTTGTCCTTAAAAAATGGGTGTGAACCCCCTTGTTTGAGGGATAGTCTGACTAGGGTCTGTGCAAATAATCCTGATGGACAGACCCTGACAGACTATCATTTTCCGTAAATTTAATGTTAAAGGGGACATATTGGTAATTCTGAACCATTGATTCAGTAAACAATTGCAGTTCCATGCACCTGTAAAAGGACATGAATTTGACAAAAAAATTGATCCAAAATGGCTCCTTGCCTCGTTGATTGGCTCATAGCAAAATTACTCCTGTAGTGTGCTGAATTCAATTAAACTACAATATTATTAAATTAACCCAACAGTACACATTACAAGTCAAACAAAAAATACACAATAATTTTGATAATTGTAAAAATAACACTCATAAAATGGGAAATGCCAATATTGACCCCAAAAAAAAAAAAAAACACGATTGCAAGAAAGAAATAAGCAAGAACACTTCCTGTTACCCAATTGCTGGGTGAGCTTGTGAGGGATTAGGTCAAATCTTGAATTTCAAAATTTTGGGCACAATTGCGATTAGTGGGAGTGTATTTCCCTCCTTATCTTAAAAGAGAGAATGTAAAGTTTACTGTTCATTTTTGTCATATATGTTTTCACATTAAACTGGTTTGAAATTGGTTTGACAACAGTAAATTATTCTATTCAATCACACTGTAGTATTTTTTTAACACGCCGTTTTCACTGCAATGTCACTTTCACTGCAATATTTCTCCATTTTCACACACTACTTCATTTTATGAAAGTCAATACTATATTATATAATAAAGAAACTAAACTAAATGTCAAAATTATTAAAAAAAGGAAAGGAATAGCAGGCAAAAATAGAAAAATATTATAATAAAATTTTTAAATTAAATTAAAATGATTTAAAATTAAAAATAAATATTATATAATTCAAATTTAACAAATGTCGTTCTATCATAAAGAATGTATAAATATTATTTTATAAACCAAATTAAACAAATAAAATAAAAGAAAGTTACAATAAATAAATAAATAATATATAAATACTATTTAATTAATTATTAAAATTGAAAAAAATTAATTTTTTTTACCATAAAATAATTAAGAACAATTTTATATTGAAATATTATATGAATAAAATTATCTCTCTTTAAAAAAATAATAAATAAATAATCTCTCCTTCTGGAAGAAGAGTTATCTCCTTTTGAAAATAGTGAAACATCTCCTTTCACGAAGAGGAAATGAGATGGAGTCTCACTGAGAGATCATTTCCAATGGGTGGAAAAAAAATTCTTACTTATTTATTTTGTAATTTGTTTTGTTGACATTATAGATAATTTTTTTTCTATTTAAATTTTTGTGAATTTTTTTCTATTTATTTATGATAAAGAAACGAAACTAAATATAAAGATTATTAAAAAAAGAATTGCAGGGAAAAATAGAAAAAAATTATTATAAAGTTTTTAAATTAAACTCCTTATCGTTTAAAATTAAAAATAAATATTATTTAATTCAAATTTAACGAATGACATTCTATCATAAAAAATGTATAAAGATTATTTTATTAAACAGAATTAAACAAATAAAATAAAAGAAAGTTACAAAAATTAAATAAATAGTATATAAATATTATGTAATTAATTAAAATGGAAAAAAAATTTACCATTAAAGAATTAAAAAGAATTTTATATCGTATGAACAAAATTATCCCTCCTTAAATAAATAAATAAAAAAAAGGAGAGGACAAAAAAATCTCCCCATAGACGGAGAGAATCTCTCCATCCACGGAGAGATACTATCCTTTTGACTTTTGAGAAGGAGGGTTCCCTTCGTTTAAGAGGTGAAACTCTTCGTGAAAGGAGAGTGTTTCTTCTATACTTTCTGTGAAATGGAGTTTCACGGAGAGATTCTCTCCAATGGGGGGAATTTTTTTGATTTATTTATTTTGTCATTTATTTTGTTGATATTATAGATAAAATTTTTTATTTAAATTTTTTATGAATTTTTTCTCTTTATTTATGATTAAACATAATTTTTTTTGAATTATTTTTTTCTCTCCGTGAAATGAGAATTTTTTTCTATTTAAAAATTTTTCAATATTAATTTATTCTATTTAAAAAAAATTTCAATTTTTTTCTATTGGTGGAGGTGGAACTTACTGTTTTTTTTGCACTAAATTGAACGGTTTATTTTTGTCATATTCGTTTTTATATTCAATTGATTTTAAATGGGTTTGGTCAAAATGGTTTTTTTTTTATATTATATTATCCTTTTTTTATCTTACTGTTTATTTTTGTCACATTGGTCCTTTAAATCTGACACACAATACTCTTCTCTCCATTTTCTCACGCTATCAACTATTAATCATATACTGTAATTTTTTTCTATTTAAAATTTTTATGAATTTTTCTCTTTGATTATGATTGAACTTAATTTTTTCAATTATTTTTTCTCTCCGTGGGAGGAGAATTTTTTCTATTTAAAATTTTTTCAATATTAATTTTTTTATATTAAAGATTTTTTTTCTATTGGTGGAGATGGAAATTACTTTTTTTTCACAAAACTGAACTGTTTATTTTTGTTAAATTCGTTTTCACATTCAACTGATTTGAAATGAATTTGGTCAAAGTGGTTTGGTTTTTTTATTATATTATAAAAAAATATAAAGTACTCTATAATCTATCACTCTTTCAAGTCATTCATTCTCCTCCTTTAATTCAATCGGATTAGCTTTCATGTACAAAAAAAAACTCTCCAAATTCTCGTTTCTTTCTATGCAGAAAAAACATCGCTTAGTCCTCATCTTAATCGTAGAGAAGAAAATCGTAAAATCTGTAACGATTATCTTTGGGTATGTTCTTGCAATTTTATTTATTTTTTTTGTTTGTATTTCCCTTTTTTTAGTTTTTTAAGATTTTATTTAAGGTATGTAGTTTTTTATTTCTGTGCTTAGATGAAAATCTAGCTCAGCTCGTCTTCTTCTACTTAGATGTGAGGTATGTTATTGTCTTTGTATATATGTGAAAATTTAATTGGAGTTTTATTTTACTTTTTCTTGAATATGGCTATGAAGTTTATGTTCTTATATGATATTTGCTTTCTTGTGGATTTATTTCTTATTTTCTTCGACTTTATTTAATGTAATTTTTTTTTTGTTGAATGTGTAAAAGTTAGTTAGGTCTTTCTTTCTTAACCCTTATCTACTTGAGAACTTCAATTTTTTTATCATTGTTTTTTATATTTAATGAGGCTTACAAGAGTTTGCTTTGGGTATGTTTGAAATCTTTTTGGTCCAGTTAGTAGTGTTTACAATTCTGTTATTTGCATTTGTGAAGAGGATTGTTGATTTATTCAATAGTTCAAAGACCCATATATCACTCATTTGTAATTCCTTTAAGGAGAGAGAATGTGCCCAACCCATAAAGAGAAAAAGAAATTTATAATACGAACAAAACAAATTTAAAAAAAATGATGTAATTAAACAAAAAAATAAAAGTTAAAAAAATGAAACAAATAATATATTAATGTTATTTAATTAAAATTGGAAAAAATTATTATAAAGAAAAAAAGAATTATAAATTCAAAATTAAAAAAATTATAATGTCAACAAAAAAATTTAAATAAAAAATAAGGAAAAATACTCTCCGTGGACGGAGAGTATCTCTCCATCTATGGAAAGTTTGTCTCTCCTTTCAATGGATGGAAATTTATTTTGTTTATTTATTTAATTTAAATTTTTTTTTTGTTTATATTATAGATAATTTTTTTCCTATTTAATTTTTTTTCAAATTCTTTTCTCATTGAACTTAATTTTTTTAATTACTGCTTTTCTTTCCTTCAAAGGACATATTTTTATCAATATAAATTTGTTCAATGTAAAATTATCTTAAATTTTCTACTAATGGAAATTACTAATTAATTAATTTTATAATTTTTTTGTTCGTATTATAGATAATTTCTTTCTATTTAAATTTGTTTTAAATTATTTTCTCTTTGTGATTGAACTTAATTTTTTCAATTATTGTTTCTCTCTCCCTCAAAGGAGAAATTTTTTTCTATTCAAAATCTTTTCAATATAATTTTTTTTATTTAAAATTATTTAAAATTTTTTATACTGGTGGAAATTATTGCTTTTCTTTACACAAAATTAAACCGCTCATTTTTATCATTACTATATTGAATCATTCAATTTCAAAATTAATATCACAAATAGCTTACATCAAATGATTATTTTTATAACTAATTGAATCGCTTCTTCTTTAAACACTAAACTCGTATCAACATTAAAAGCGCTAATATAACGTTCAAAATAATCCTAGTATTGAAAGCATCGGAGAAAGCTTTTATTGTTTTTATGGAAAAAGGTATGAATGCTTCAAAATTCACATGGCTCCGTCAGCAATCAGATAAGTGAAAGGGATTAGCAGGTAATTAGCATGTAATGTCAGTGTTATTGTAAAAAATATCCTTATATTTTATTTATTGACATATTCACACTTATTTTCACCTTTTATTGAGCAAAATGTCATTTTCATCCATTTTCTAAAATAAAAGTTGTGAAATGATAAATATAGTCTTCAATTTAAATAAAACAAAAACAAAAAGAAATAACTAATTGCAATCAAAGTCTCAAAATTCTTAAAAAAGTACAAACGAACCCAAATAAATTATTAAAAGGATAATTAGCACATAATATCCCTGTATTTCATTATTATTATGAAAAATGTCATTATCTTTTATTTTTTTTTGACATTTTCACTTTAATTGTGCAAACCATCACTTCTATTCATTTTCATCCAATTTCTCAATAAAAACTGTGAAATGATAAATATACCCCATCATTTAAAACAAAAAAGAAAGATAAATAAAATTGATTTTTTTTAATAATTTATTGGGACTCGCTTGTACTTTTTAAATTTTTAATAATTTATTTGGGACTAGTTTGCCCTTTTTTAAAAAAAAAAATAATTTCTAATTTTTTAAAAATTTATTTGGGACTAATTTGCAATATTTGGAAAATTTTGGGACTACGGTTACAATTTTTTTTATTTTTCTTTTTTTTTTAAAAAAATTACATAGGAGGATATATTTTTTCATTTCATAGCTTTTTTTTTTAATTGAGAAATTGGATTAAAATGATGGTTTGCACAATCAAATGTGTAATTAATTGTGAAAATGTAAAAAAAATGAAAATGTAAGTATGTTTTTCACAATAATAGTGAAAGGTGGGGATATTATATGCTAATTATCTTTTTACTAATTTATTTGGGACTCATTTACACTTTTTAAAAAATTCTAAATTATGGTTGCAATTAATTCCTTTTTTAATTTAAATAGAAAGACATATTCATTATTTCGCAGTTTTTAATTGAGAACATTGACGAAAATGAATTTTTGCTCAATTAAATGTGAAATAATGGTGGAAATGTCAAAAAATGAAATGTAAGAATATTTTCTACAATAATAATGAAAGGTCAATTTTTTAGTTTTATGTTTTTTTGCTAGGTATTTATATAATTTTTCATCAAATCAATTTTTTATTTTTACACTTACTATTTATTTATGAAATTATTTGAATTTAACGATTCGGGCCCGTTTGAGCCCCATTATTTATAGATTATAATGAGATGAATAATATTTTTTTGAAAAATAAGTGGTTGAAAAGTTTTTGATTTACGTATAATACTATTTTATTGAAAATTGTGTGGTTAAAAATAAGAGTGAGAAAAATTTAATTTAATATAATGAAAAATAATGGGCTCAAACTGGGCCAAAACTTTTCGAAGGTCACAACCCACTAGAAGAAATTGGAGTCTGGTCGACCGACCCGAATACGGATGTACATTCATTCTCACAAAGCGTTTCTTGATCTTTCTTTTCCTTTTCTTTCTTTGTTTATTGCCACAATTTTGTCCCAATAGTGGCTTTCTTCATCTATCAGCCGCCCACTACCATCAGTAATCTCTCTTTCTCTATATATATGTTTATATAGGTATGTATCAGGGTGTTTTTGTGTATTATTTTCAACTTTAGATATTGATTGATTTTTAGGTTTCTGATTGTATACAGAAGAC
>NC_036244.1:16315762-16324913 GCF_002742605.1 Olea europaea var. sylvestris | reverse complement strand
TTTTTTTTTTAAACATTTCAAATGCTATATAAGTCTATAAGCATTAGGGTACTGACTTCATATAGAGCCACAATGGTCTTGTTTTGGGGTTCCATGGAAGGCAAGCAACGAAAAGTAGACCTGTTCTTCAATATTTTGTTGATAATTGGCAAGAAGCAAGTTTCTTTGATCAATTTTTTCCCTTTTAATGAAATAAACGCTAGGGTCTTTTTTAAGTGGTTCAAAAGTTTAATCACATTCATTTGAGCTAAGTTGTGGGATTTGAAGAAAACTTTAATTTTTGTTTTTCAATCTACCAAGCTTCTGAATTAACTAGGTTCAAATAATTTATAATCAAGTATTAGAGTTTTGTAATTGCTTCACTCACTTGTGATTGGGTGTTCAGTTCCTTGTGGATGCGGGGGACTGTATCAAATAATTTATAATCAAGTAGTAGTGTTGGTAATTGCTATCTCACTCACTTGTGATTGGGTGTTCAGTTCCTTGTGGATGCGGGACTGTATGAAAGTCATGAAGAAGCTATCAGAAGGGAGGAAGTGCTTGGGAGATTGGACCAGGTCACATCTTGTATTTTCGAACTTTGGAATATCCTTTCTAAAGTAATTGATTTGTACAGTATTAATTCTGAATAATTAACAGATTGTGAAGAAATGGGTGAAAAATATTAGCCGTGCTAGAGGTTTTAATGAGCAGCTAGTCCAAGAGGCAAATGCAAAGATTTTCACGTTTGGTTCTTATCGTCTCGGTGTATGAAATCATCCAATTTTACTTAATGGTTTTTTCTAATATTTCTGTTAATTGTATGGCATTCCTTCATAATTTGGCCTTTGCACTATGTGGATAGTCAAGTGGCACGGGAATTCTTTATTCAAATACTTGATACTGTTACTTTGTCTTTTAAGATTACTTAATAGTTTGTGCCTTTCCTATATAGGTTTTGTGTAATTCATGAGAAGTTAAACAGGAAATTACTGCCCTTAATTTTCCAACACCACCACATTTTGGTTATATCATGATTAAGGTTCAATCGGGTAAGGTGTTGTACCTCTGTGAGATGAGGCGTGAACCTCGAGGCATGAACCTCAATTGAAAATAAAGAATATAGAAATACAAAATTATGCTTATAACTGATAATTTTCCAATAAACCTTAAAACGACTTAATATATCTTCAATATAAATATAAAAATCTAACTATATATAGTGCAAACTACCAGTAGAATTGGAAACATCCAAAAGGTCTCCTATGTCATCACTGCTAGTAGGATGTATAAGAAAATCATAAAAACATTGATTACCTTATCATTGTCATCATCCTCCACTTGCAATGGTGCTTCTTGTCTCATTTTCCTTCCATGTATAGGCACAAAAGTATAAATAATAAAAGATACCTGTAAAACACTGCAAATTATAAAAAAAATAGCCTAAAATGTTAATGTTGGCAATAAAATTCCCTTAAGAGGTAAGACAAATGGGCGAACACTTGTGTTGGTTTCAGGTTTGTAAAACACTGTAAATTATAAAAAATAGTTCAAAATGTTAATGTTGGTAATAAAATTCCCTTGAGAGGCAGACAAATGGGTGAATGCCTTAGTTGGCCTCAGGTTTAGCCTTGAGATGCAAGCCTCAAAAATGGCACTCGAGGTGCTTTGAGGCTTTCAATGAAAGCCTTACATGAGGTAGGATTTCTTCTGCTGAATGAAAGCCTTGCGCAAGGTAGGATTTGAGGCATTGAATGAAAGCCTTAAGTGAGATGGGATTCGGGGTGTAATCCTTAAAAGGTTTTTTACAACAATGATCACGGTCTATTTGGATATGATCATGATATTCCTCACAGACGACCGATTAGAGTTAGTTCATATTTAGTTTTAGATGCCTGATGGATTTTTATGTGCATGTTTATGTTTACATAGGACATTTGGATGTTGAGAAATCAACTTTTTTCTTCATTTTGTTTCAATAATTTATTGTAGAAAGTTGCTGAATTTGATACTAACATTTTCGTTCTCTGTTTATATGTTATTTTGGTCGAACCTTCATTTATTGCCTGTCTGTGCCCTTTTCTTAATATGCAAAGCATGCTCCATTTTTGTTGGGCTCTAATGCCTTTCCATCAAGAACTATANATTGCCTGTCTGTGCCCTTTTCTTAATATGCAAAGCATGCTCCATTTTTGTTGGGCTCTAATGCCTTTCCATCAAGAACTATACAGTTTAGACATCATAAAATGATTGTATTAGACTTTTTTGTTCAATACTAGAGGAGTATATGATGTGCACGGGTAATGGAAGGGGAGATCAGAATTAGTTAGGTATTATCTAACATGTGGACGCCTGAACATTTGATTAGTTATGGAGTCGGGAGTTTCCATGAGTGTTAATTGAACATCTTATTTGAGCAATTCTGTTTAAGAGTTTCTCAAAAGACAAGTTAAATTTAACAAGTTGTTAAAAATTTGTAGAAACTCTTCTGACTATAAATTGTAGCTCTATCAAATTTCCCAATTAAATTATGAGGAAAAAAATGTCATTAATGTTAAAAAAGAACAGTGAATTGAGAAGCTATTTTATGAGTTGCCTTTTTTTTTTTTTTTTTTTTTTTGATATGTACCTTAATCAACAAAAAATCGGCTATACTAATTTCACGACCATGACCATGTAAATTTGAGATAAGTTATCATTGTCCAGAGAGTTCTGTAGTCTTGAAATCTGAAATACCATGAAGATAGAAGAATTTATCATCAACAAACATTCAAGAAATGACATTTTTTCAATCACCATTAACTTTACTCTTCATTTACATTTTTTATAGACTTCATTTTTGTTCAGATAATTGGTGAAATGAACTGTGATTAGGTAGAATGGGTAGGAAAAATAAAATGGCCACTTTTTTCTTGAATTTATTCAAAAGATTTTTCCTGGAACCCGAGCTTAGAAGATTTGCCCTTAAATTTGCTCTTGTTGTAGACTCAGATGATTGTTGCTTTCTTCAAGTCATATGATAAATTGGTTGTAGTACTTATAGTTTAAGATGTTGTTGACAAAAGATGTTTTCGTATTCATGGTTTGATAGTTTGATATTCTTTTGGTAAACTCTTCAAAACCTGGTGTTTAGCATGATACTAAACTAAACTAAAAGATGTTTTCCACTTTATTTACAGTTGTTTGATTGAAATCAAGTATTCACTGTGTTTGGCAATCGGTCTGCGTGAAATGGCAGCATACCTGGACTTTTGAGTTTATTTCACTAGAAGGAAAATAACCATTCCTTTTAACATGATAGTTAATGGAGATGACTAGACATTGGTCTTACTTCTGTAGATATGAAGTGGAATAAATTCATTGAGTATAGGAAGGAAATTTAAGAACTGAAACTATTTTGGCTTACAAATTTTGTCTTTGTACAGCGATTATAAGTATTTTTGTTAGTTTTTTTTTCAAAGGTTGCTGATCTTCTGTTTTTGGAGAAGATTATCTGTAGACGTGGTTGAGGATCTTTGATTGAATTTTTATTTATTAATAGGTACATGGTCCTGGTGCAGATATTGATACCTTGTGCGTTGGACCAAAACATGCTAGTCGGAATGTACGTTCACTTGCCTTTTATATCTTAGGAACTTTACCTTTTTGAATGCGATGGTTGATGGGCTGAAGAAAGTAACTTTGTGTATATCATATGCAGGAAGATTTTTTCGGTGAACTTTATAGAATGCTGGCAGAGATGCCTGAAGTACAAGAGCTACTTCCTGTGCCTGATGCTCATGTTCCGGTGATGAGGTTCAAGTTCAGTGGTGTTTCTATAGATCTTCTTTATGCGAATGTGGCTCTCTGGGTCATTCCTGAAGTATGAATCTCGTCTTGTGATTATTCTTTTCAACTTCAACTTTGCATGTTGGTGCCTCTCATTTCTAATTATACAATGTGTTTAACTCACTTCTTGTTGGCAAATGTAGAAATGATTTAACAATGTCGCTCATAGTTTGGTTAGTTTGTTGGGTTTTAGTCAGGTCTTTTTTGTTATTTGTGATATGGTTTTGACGAAGATTAATTGCTATGCATATATGTGTTCTAGAGGACTATTGAAAAATTTCTGGGTCCTTCGTATTGTTTTGTGCCGAAACCATCTGTATTTCCCCATTATTTAGTCCATTTTCTAGGTATATTATCCTTTCACTCTCTATAATCTATGTTCGTCACGTGATTGGGGCACATCTTATACGTACTCTTATGCCTCTATATGCAACGTTTTTGGAATTAGTGTTATTTTTCATGATTCTGTGGATACTGGAATCAAGTATTCATTTTTTTTCTTCTTTCTATTTTTTATAACATTTCCAGGACTTGGATGTTTCACAAGAATCTATACTGCAAAATGTGGATGAACAAACTGTTCGCAGTCTCAATGGATGCAGAGTGACTGATCAAATTTTGCGTTTGGTACCAAATATCCAGGTTGTAAATGATACAATTTGTATCAATGCATCTGTTTAAAAACCTGATGCTAACTGTCTTGCTGTTCTGTTCTCTTGCAGACATTTCGGACTACTCTGAGATGTATGAGATTATGGGCAAAGCGTCGTGGAGTTTATTCAAACGTGAGGGAGATTAAGATAACACTCCTTACATTTTGATTGTGAATATAGGCAAATTTTGATGTAAAATCTTCTCTTTTGGACACTGAATTTTCTTTTTATTCCAGGTTACTGGTTTCCTTGGTGGTATTAATTGGGCATTGCTTGTTGCGCGCATTTGCCAGCTATACCCAAATGCTCTACCTAGCATGTTGGTTTCTCGGTTTTTTAGGGTATATAATTTGTGGCGCTGGCCAAATCCTGTGATGTTATGTCCAATTCAAGAAGGATCTTTGGGGCTACCTTTTTGGGATCCTAGAAGAAATTACAAGGACCGTTTGCACTTGATGCCCATAATAACTCCTGCTTATCCTTGCATGAACTCTAGCTACAATGTGTCAACAAGTACATTACGTGTTATGATGGAAGAATTCCAAAGGGGAAATGAAATTTGTGAGGTACTTTATTTATCAATCAGTGTATCTTGGTAAATTTGAAGCTGGCATTTTGCGTAATGCTTCATTTTAAACACTTGTGCGAAGTTGCTGTTTGGTTTTTATCTAGCTTTAACAAGCGTCGGGCTAGTTTTTTGTATTGGTGTGATTTGTTACTAAAATTCATGTTTGGCTTTGCCTCAATTTGGGAATTGTTTGTTCCTTTATATGGTTCGGTTTTTGAGATGAAGAGCTATATCTTGTTCTCCTCCTCTCTTGCCCCTGAACCCAATTTGGCTGGGTGCATAATTCAATATATTACTGGGTGTGAAATTGTGCAAGTCAATGTTCTTTGTTTTCAACTTGCATATGCCCGAAGAGTTTGAAAAGGTAGTTGATTATTCTTTGGATTGTAATAAAAATGTAATATTAGAAACATGGGAGGCTTGCTTTCTGGATTTGTTGCTGGTTCCATGTAATTACGACCCATATATGTTCGAATCTGGAGGTTGGCACTCTAGCAGTTGGTAACCTTTTTGCTTTCTCCAGTTCCTGGTTCCCTGGTGTGAGTTTCTCTTTTGAGAAGGATTTACTCACTGAATCACTGATGTGATCTCAGTGTTTCTGCGTGTTTTTGAAGCAAGTTCTTTGTCTTGGCAGTTATTCTTGATGAACTTTAGTTTTGCCCTCCTCCAGCAATTGAATGGGCTTGAGCAGTTGATTATATCCTGTCATAAATGCTTTATACTTCGATGCATTGTCGGTGTTGTGCTTCATTTGTTTGTTAGATGTACTCTTTTGTTTATATTGCTTATTAACTTTGGTTATCATAAATGGTAGGCGATACAAGGAAGCAAGAGTAACTGGGATAGTCTTTTTGAGCCGTTCGCTTTCTTTGAAGCGTACAAAAATTATCTGCAGATGGACATAGCATCAGAGACTGAAGAAGACTCGAGGAATTGGAGAGGCTGGGTTGAATCCAGAATACGTCTTCTTACTTTGAAGGTAAGCAAAAATGCTTTCATTGAGCTGTTGATTTCAGCCTAATTTGTTAATTTTAACATTTATAATTTCATTTCCTCGTTAAATAAAACCAGATTGAAAGGGACACAAGCGGTGTACTTCAGTGCCATCCTCACCCTGGTGAATTTTCAGACAAATCTAAACCATTTCACTATAGTTATTTTATGGGGTTGCGGAGGAAACAAGGCACTAATCCTCAAGAAGGTTTACAGTTTGATATAAGGTTGACAGTTGAAGATTTTAAACGTGATGTGTATGCATATTCATTCTGGAAACGCACAATGTGGATTCATATATCTCATGTGAAAAAAAAAGACATACCTAACTTCGTCTTCCCTGGTGGAATCCGGCCTTCGCATTCCACCAGAAGTACCACTGAGACACGTTCAGTCCCAAAAACACGTGAATCTAACTCCCCACAGGCTGTTATGAGTAGAAAGAAGAGAAAGCAAGATGAAATTAATAAAGGAGTTAGCTTGACAGATTCCTCGAGCGCCGCTGTGTCTGGCAGCGATGCTGGTTTGGTGGATGAAACAACAGCAAAGAGACAATTTGAAGCTGATGTTGTTGACACCTTAAGTAATGTGAGATGTCCTGAGAATCTTTCTGGGAATGATCCAGAAGTTGCTGAAATTGTTAAAAGCACTTCGCCAGCCAGGCCTTCATCTGCTGCTTGTGGTTCATCGTTAGGTATAACAACAATGGAGAAGCTTGTCATTGAGCAATCTTTGCAACCAAACATTAGTCGTCAAGGTTCTTTGGACTTGCTTGATGGGCTTGGAGTTGTCCAATTGAAGAGTGAAGGTCAAAACAATGACAAGGACCAAGAGATTAAACCATCAGAGTTCTTCACAACTGAGCAAGCACTAGGAGCAGCAACAGAAGAGGAAGGGAGCAGTTCCTTCTCCAAGATCCAACAAAGCTTGGACGTGGAAGAGCTTGAGGTCCTGCCAGCTTACTTTATTCAGCTGAGATGTTTTTTTCATTTTTGGTTGAGAATGTCGTGCTGCTTGCTCATTTTACCTCGATTTTACAGTGTTATATTCTTAGTTTTAGAAATGTTGTCTATAGTGTGTGCACCTAAGTCTCACATCGAGCCACAACATTGATTGGAAGGGAAGAACTCATTAAGAGCTTCTCGTAATATGAGAATGTTTTACATCCAAGCAATTGCAATCCTTTGCATCATCTTCTAGTAAGCTTGCACGTATATACATGTGCTCATGCATACTTTGTTTTTACTAGTCTTCATCAATAGATACATGATTAAGGTATAATATGTCCTATATATGCAGTTAATGATTGTCATGACAATGTTATTGGTTGGTGGAATTGAGATGGAGTAACTGACTATTTCGTTCGTTGTTTTTTCCCCTTTCCCCTAACAAAGCCTCTTGAGCTGACTGCATCGACTGCTGTGGCATCTACTTCAACACACGTGCCAGCACAGAAGCCTCTTATCAGGTATATGTACATAAAAGTTGATAATATTTAATCTTCCAACTTTGTTGCCAATTATAGAAAATGCCCTGGATGACTGGTTTGTGATTTTTTTTCTGGGTGGTTTGTAGGTTCAGTTTCACTTCTTTGGCAAAAGCAACCAGCAACACTGCATCTTAGGATACTTTCTGAGGTGGCTGGAATACCTGATAAACTTCCAGAACTTTTGGGCTCGACAAGAAACGAGAAGTTTCCCAATCTCAGGGATTTTTCTCTGGCTGTGGTATTGTAGACATTGTAATCGTTATAATTTTTATCCTTTTGCAGGCCAACTTGTGTCCACAGATGCTATTGGTATAATAACTATACAATTATATCCACCAGAGTTTAATTTCACAATCTGTATACTCAATACATTTTCGACGGTTTTTGTAATCCAATCTTAGGTTGGCAAGCTGTTTCTGCTTTTGGAGCCTTTTGTGTTCTTAATGATCTTTCAGCGTTGCTTATGAGTAGTAATTGCAGAATTTGCATAACAATGTTTCATGCTCTATTCATCGGTAGCTTTGTATTGCACTGTGGAGTTTTCAGTTATCAGTCTACGATTTATTAACGGCGAAATATAGGGGTGGATGTCGGGTTTCGTACGGGTATTTCAAGATTCAAAACCCACCATTAAACTTCGGATAATTCATTAATGGAACTATTCAGTTCCATGTAATTTTTGGAATCGAAGTGGAATTGGTGGTTTCGGTTCAGGTATTAGTTGATTTTAAAGAATGTACAAATAATAATGGTATTTGACCAATTTATCTATATGAAAAATTAATACTGGAATTACACAATGTGAACTAATAATATTGATTTGTTGATTAGCTCCTAATGAATCAATCTTGAACTGTCTCTAATAATTTACTTCACGAGAACGTAACAATTAATGCTTGTCACGCAATAACATGAACATAAATTGATGGGCAGTTTTCGAATGCTCCCTTCATTCCAAAGATATAGGTTTGTTTCGTTTTTCACATAGATTAAGAAATCTTCTTTAGTGTTATTGAAAAATTATTTTTTTTCGATATCTTTTTTAATTTATTCCTATTTAATTTTCAATATATAGTAATAAATTATTGTTGTAATTAGTAAAGAATTTAAATGATTTAATTTGAATAAAAAATGAGAGTTGTTCCATGTTTTCAAGAAGTGGAAAATATGGGTATTTGGATGATTTCAAGAAGTTGATATATTAAACGAGAAAAATTGAATAAGGGTATATTGGTAAAGAAACAAAACAAAATATTCTAAATTAGGAAACGAGCCTATATATCTGGGACGAGAAAAAGGAATAGCGCCCTGCCTTGTCTCACCAAAATCCCATCCAGCCCCGTCTACCCCACCTTAGACGAGGCGGGGCAACTTTTTTCGCTGTTTTTTTTTTTTTTTTTTTTTTATACACATTTTCAAAATTTCGAATTATGTTATAATTAGAGAATAAAATACAAATTTAAAATAGGTCTTTAGCGGGTAAATTATCTAGAAATAAATTTATTTTTATTCTTTTTTTTTTTTTAATCTCACGAGGATGCCCCGCGCACCGCAACGAGGCGCCTTGCCCATCCCCTCCAACTTGTTTGGGGTGGGTATTTTTGCCCCATTCAGGGTAGGGTAAGGCAGGGCAGGGTAGGC
>NC_036244.1:16311659-16315718 GCF_002742605.1 Olea europaea var. sylvestris | reverse complement strand
GGGCGGGCGGGAGTTTTTGTCATCCCTAAAATGGAAAACTCGGCCTAATGTAATTGGACGGAGGGAGTAATTCTTTTTATGTTTTATTCTGAATTTAAATATCGTTTATAGATTAAAATAATTGATTTTCTAATTAGGTGAAATTTTAGTGGACCACGAACTATATCAAGTAATGGTAGAAGTGCCACAAACACTCTCTCTCGATTCTTCCAGTGTAGACTGGAATTCAAGTAACATTTAAATAAATGTTAATTACTATAAGTAATGGGATTAGGTGTAGATTAATATGTATTTTAATTATGGTTTGCAGCCCACTTCCACAACAGCTTCCAATTAATAACATTGCCCACCCATATTTAGGTTTGGACATTGCTTTCTTAGTACAATTATAGTACTAATATCTTACGTACGTGTTATATATTGAAATTTAGACGCGTAAACAAATCACCATTGCAATTTTCCAGTAAATTGAGGTCATCCTATCTGTCGAGCCGAGACGTGAACCTATATGCCACGTCTTGATTTATTGTTGACCTTGGCTTTCACCAGATACTAGTAAACACAAGCTGAACACTTCTCAATACCTACCAACTCGAGTAGTGTACCCTAACGTGGAATTTTGAGAAATTTTGAATGTGATGGATTACGCAAGCTCGTTTGGCCTATGTTTATAAACTACTTACAAATATTTAAACCACTGTTTATTTACATATTTGAAGAAATTTACAATTATTATTCACTTATCCATCGTTGATTCATATCTATTTGTAATTTAAATTGTTTAAATCAATTTGTATAAAAGTCATCATCAGCGATCAAATGTGCTAATTAATGAAAGATTAATGATAAGAATGCAACAAAAATAGTTTAAGAATATAAGTGTGACATTGATCAAAAGTTGAGAACCTTCTAGACAATAAAAAAATGCACTAAAAGAAAATTTTGGTGACAATATAATCACCCCGTAAAAATCTTATAACATTTTGCAAATTATCCCTAAACAATACATTAATTATCATAGAAAAAATAAGAATCTATGAATATCTTTAAACGAACAATTAAAAAAAAACAAAAACAAAAATAAAAACAAAATTTTCGATCGAGAATTTGCAATGAAAGAATAAGTCGTGCTGGCAATTTGCGTGCAACGATGTTATCCATAGGCCCCATTTATCAAACAAATTAATTAAGATTTTAAATTTGATGGATTTTTATAGGTCAAGGCTGGTGGTGGACCATTTTTATTTATTTATTTTTCAATTCAATTATTAATAAAAATCTTCTCTTCTAATGGCCTATAATTACTTCCATTAATAATAATTTAGTCTTGCAAGTTGCTCGAAGATCATGGAAAATCTTTTTAGTCAAAATGGAATAATACTCCACCGGCCAAACTCTTAATTAATGTTGTTACATGACTGCCATCTGTTTTCGATTAATATTGTCAACTTCATATGTATGACATTCGCTAAGATATGAACATATATGTTACTTTTAGAAGATAATTTATTGTGGGTTTGTGAATGTTTGCTGGTTTACGTTGCCGACTTAGCATTGACTTGAGAATCTCGTGGTTGATCATTTCACGGCACAAGTTAAAATCTTTTACCTCAATAATAGTTACGGTTAATCGAAGTGGATCATAAACTACGTATCTGTTGTCCTAACTTCAACAGTTTTACGGATAATGTAACTTGGCGCGTTTGTTCGAATAAACATGCTGCAATGAGCTCGTTCTTTTCAACGTATTGTATGACATTATTTAAAGTTGTACTTGCCAAACTTTGATATTAAAAACAAAAAAGAAATAAAATTGGTATGGAAAAGGGCCCTAATCAGGTCTTTACTAAAATAATATATATAAAAAGTGATTGTCTTTATCTTTTCATTAGAAATATTTAATGCAACAATCATACATGACTCCATCAGGCACAAATTTATTGCTGGGAATCATGTTGACAGAATTTTGTTACATAAAAAGGGACAATCGGATTTCTATTTCATTTGTAAATAGTTTTTAACATTCTCTCATCAAAGGAGTTTTTATTTTGAATCGCTTGCTATAGCTTAGGTTCTTGTTAAAAATGAAAAAATTTGCTCATTCCAAAGAATGATTAACATGCATTAATAGATGTGCTAATGCTTCGAGTTACAACGCACTTAGTACAAAGAGACCATGACAAAGTCCATCGACAGGAACTTTTGGTCCGGATGGAATTCATCTATTTTGACATAAAATGACCCCATTTTGATGAACGAGTTAACGCAGACGAAGTCCAACCAAATATATTGTTTAAAACAATAAAGAAGAACCCTATTTGACGACGTTGTACAAATCAAATTTACTCCATGCTGTCATATCGATTGAGTATTCTTTTCTCATTTTTTATTTTATTTTTATAACTCAGGTGTCCAAGGTTCACCTGACTAATTCTAAGGAGTGTCGACCTTCTCCTCTCGTAGATGGAGTATTGCTTATGATGAAAATTTGGGCTATTATAATGTCTATCTTGCCTAGGTAGATGTAAATGCTCATCTTGTTGATTTGTGTCAAATAAAAATCAAATTTTTAATAAATTTCAATAAAAGTCAATGAAATATATGATTAAAAATTTATTATTCTAATAAAATATATGATTAAAAATAATTATTGATTTATGTTGATCACGAGAAAAATTGGAAACAGATAAGAATCGTGTTAAATCCAAAAATGTAACTAAAAGTTAGTATCGAACTTTATATAGGAAATTGTGGTGTAAGCAAGTGTTGGGTGGGGTCAGAACTAAAGGTTCTTCTGCTGCTGCAACTTTCGTCTCTTATATATTTTGAGTTACAGAACAACCCACTAATCAGACGCCTTCTATAGATAGACACAATTACGCACTATCTTTTGTCATCCCAAAATTTTGCTATTTTTAGAATTTTATTTTTCACCATTTTCAAAATTAATTAATATAATTTTATTTTAAGGTATTGGATATATAATCCGAGAAATTTTAGTATTACTTGAAAAGGAAAAAAGAAAAGTTCCCTTCTTTCTTTTTGTATTTTCTTTTATTATAGATAGACATATGCTTGATTTAAATAGTAGTATATCATGTAGTCAAGTTATAATTTATTATAACTATAATCATAATAGTGTTTCCACATTTATTACTTTCAATTGTCGTTTTTTTAAGATGAAAATTTTGGAGGTAAGTCAATCACGTACCTCTCTCGTTTGTACTTCGATCAAGGAATTCAAATTCATTCACAAAGTCTAGACGGAGGCCTAAAAATCATGCTTAAGCTTTGGTGGCGTTTTACTTTAAAAAAAAAAGAAAAAGAAAGAAGATACGTACGATATGAGATTTATGAGGTGGAAATTGAGTGCGCTGAGTGTGAAGATATATATATAATTAAATTTGTTTTTTATTCGTTTATGACTTGAAGACAGATTTATGTTATGTTTCAAATTTTATTTATTGAACTATTATCTACGGACTATGATTCCAAATTTACCAATATATATATAGCATTTTGCTTTTGTATGGTTTCATTGGAAATACTTTCACCTGAAATGATGTTTGATGCAGGGGCGTACAAAGAACCCATCAACCAATTGAAATTGTTATATTAAAAAATTGAAAATGTTAATTTTGTTTCGTATGGTTTGATTTAGGGCACCTAATTTTTATTAAAAAATTTACTTACTTTATTCAATGCATATTATTTATTAGCCATTTTTTAAGTCGATACGGTCCACTTATTCGTAAAATTATTTACGCAATCGTAGATATTTTTTGAGAAAAAGGGGTTCTTAAAGAATTTAAAATCTTCATTTATTTAAAAATGAATAATAGTAAAAGTTCTTTTAAAAAAAGAAGAAGAAGAAATATCTCTGCTTATTTATATTTATTCAATATTTAATTTTGTTCTTAGAGATTAAAATCAGATTTTTTTAATAAATTTTGATAAAAGTAAATGAAATAAACTGAGTTTAATATTTTAAAAAGTACTGTAGCATTATCTTGTCTCCCCCCAAACCTCTACCCACGTAACACACCCTCAAACTGCACC
>NC_036244.1:16273355-16311641 GCF_002742605.1 Olea europaea var. sylvestris | reverse complement strand
GAGTTCATGTATATCGATATTCTATATATACATACACATCAGTCTTCACTATTTTGCATGAAACATTGAAATTTTTTCAAGATATGGGTTTACAGAGCCAGCTTTCCGACGTGTCGTCGGAATCAATCCTAATACTCCTCGTTGTGCTCATCGGAAAAAGTGCACGTTATCTCCATTCTCTTTTGTTCACTATATTGCACAACCTGGGGTTCATTTTACCCCGGTCCGACCGGGATCGGGCGCAATTTGAGAATTCTTTCTACGACGTCATTGGGTCTGGTCTGGCCGGCCTTAGTGTCCTCTGCGAGCAATTGAATCTGAACCGTGTGCTTTCGTATCCAAATCAATCCAATGGCTGTGCCAGAGCCGATTTGAATTGCGTGGTGTGCTTGAACCAGCTGGGTGAAGGAGACCACGTGCGAAAGTTAGCCTGCGGCCACGTCTTCCACAAGGAATGCTTCGATGGATGGCTCGACCACCTCAACTTCAACTGCCCTCTCTGCCGGATGCCGCTGGTTTCCGATGAGCGCGTGTGCTCACGCACCGGCGTGTGACCGGCGACGTCCTGTCGTGGTTTCCAATCCAATGACTCCTGCTGCATAGCGCGTGATGGGGACGGGTTCATGAATACCAGCCTTTTTTGCTTTAATTTGGACCTTCTACGTATAAAAGTTTGGGGGCAGTTTTGACCTTTCAATCTGTTTAATCTCTTTTCTTTTTGGTGATAGTTTTTGGAGGCTTCTCCCTTCTAACAAAAAAATAAAAGGTTGAACGCCAATCTTGAGGGTCTCTCACCGCTCCTACCCTGGGCATCGTGAGGGAGGCTTTTTCCTTCTCTCAACTTTTGATGAGGGCCAAAGAAGGATTCTTTTTCACTACTACTGTAATTTGTGGTGCTTTCTATAATTTCTATTTTTCCCCTCAGTACAATGATAAAAGAGCTCTGTATTATGTGATATGACTCATAGATGTCTATGTATGTGTTGATGTCATCTTTAAATCTTTTTACGATGTTGAAATATTGTTATAACTAAACAATAGAAAGAGTTGAAAAAATTAAATTCACTTTCACGTTTGTTTTCATATTTTACAATCAGAATTGGTAATAACTTTTGAGTAAGGAAATCATTACATTTTTTACCCACGTAACAAGTTATATAGCAATCATCTACGTAAAAAGTCAAGCAAGCACTGTTTTATTGAGATAAGTAGCGATTTGAGAATCATCTCTCTCATCTTTGTGTGTGAGGCGATGATGTAACATGACATTGCCTTGCCCACCTTTACATCTGAGGTGATGAGACCACTCGTCCACCATTACATTCAAGGTGATGAGAGCATAGCTCAAACCTCATCGAAAATAGCCTCCAAGGTGGCATAACTCAGTATAGACTTTGCTACATCCCTTCTTCAAGGCTATCAAAGAAGATGCAACTTTTAGTCACACAACAAAAGCGTCCTAATTTTGAGAATGTTGATGCCTTGTGCAAGCTATAATCTGATGCAACAACTCATACATTTTGATTGACGAGGTGCCTCTACAAGGGCGCTTGAGAGTCAAATCCCCTCTTTCCTGCATATGGTATTGTATGGAATGTTACAAGTCTATTATGGCTAAAATATGACATCATTGAGCTTGACTCGTGAATTGTTAAGATAAAGTCACGTGTCAAGCATTCACAAAGTCTTAACTATTTTCTTTTGCCCATAAATATTCATATTTGGTGTCATTTGAAAGTAATTGACAACTCGGTAATCTCAATCTAGAAATATAAGCCTGACTCCCGCATATCTTCTCTTTTCGTGTTTCTTCCACGGTAAATCGTTGTCTATTTATTGAATTGACCATCGAAACATGTAGGATATCGGTCTTCCCACCTTGCTTGGAGAATCATGCCTCCAACTTGTTTGTGCAAATATATAGAGATGATAAGTGATCTGCTAATGCGTTGGTCCAAACCAAATTCGGAAGTCAATAGAAACTAAATTCAACATAGACACAAAAATTATAGATAAAAAGAAAAAGGAATATTAAAAAGACCACTTGCAAGAACATTGACAGTTTCAAGTAGGTTAAAGTGAAAGCATGCTTTTTGATGATATTGACATCAGTTGTCTGTATTTGGTCTGTTCTCAGGTCTCCCAACAAAAATGGCCCTTCAATTGCTCCAATATCTTGTGAAATCAAATTTTGTGGTAGCCAGACTTGCTTTCATTCAAGTGTAACAAATTCAGTTAAAGATTTAATTTCATTCATAAAAGAGCTGGAAAAAAAATGTTTAATTGAAATTATTCATTTATGGTCTGTTTGCTGCATAAAATTAGTCTTTGACGAAATAAATTTAGACTAATTCAACGGTTAATATCAAAATTAAATTATTCTGGACAGCTAATATTGTGCTCAATGGACCAGATTAAATTAATCCTGGTAGGTATATGAGTTTATACAGGATTAATGAGGCTAACACATTTATTTATTTATTATTATTATTTTTTTACGTGCTATTGAACCTTGTTCACACATAAAAAAAGATCATTTTCTGTGTGCCGTTGTCTTGGGTAGGGCTTTAGGCTTTTATGAAGAGTTTTTAGAAAATTTCCACTTTTCTCTTTTGTATATATTTTTTGCCACCGTGTGTGTGTATATATATATGTATAAAATTGTTCCATTGGTCACAATTTATGTCTTTGTCGTAAATTATTCATTAAAGTTTAAAATGTTTAGTTTTGATTACTAAACTTTTAAAAACGTTGGATGGTACTCATTAATATAGCATCCGTTTAAAACATTTAAAGGAATTAGTGATGTGGCTGACGGAATACACATGTGGTACTCTATCACAAGGTTAAACTTTGAGATAGTTGAATATTGATTATTAAACTTTGAAAAACGTTTTTGACTGCTTACTAAGCTTTAAGGTGATCGAATTTTGATAACTAAACTTTGAGATGATCGAATTTTGGCCACTAAACTTTGAAAAATGTCTTTTATCGCTCACGGAATATTTAGGTGGTCGAATTTTCATACTAAATTTTGATACAGTCAAATTTTGACCACTACACTTTGAAAAAATATTCTATTGCTCACAACGAATTTGAATTTAATTAAAATTCATTGTTAAAATTTGGATAAACCTTGTTTGATCTCCATTAAAAATTATACTTCATTTTTCTCTATCTTTTTATTAATCATATATTCTCAATAAAATAATATTACGCATAATCTCAAAACTTTTTCTTCTTTTTTAACCGCACAATTTTTAGAAAAACACCATTTCAACCACTAAAATTTCAAATAATGGGGGCTATGTTTCGTAAAAACCAAAATTTAGAATTTTATCAAACTCAAAGTTAACTATTAATTTTAACCACATATTTTATGTGACTCACAACTTTTCAACTATACATTTCATTAACTTTTATTAAAATCTGCTAAAAATCTTATTTTAATCCCATCAAATAAGGGCTTATTGTGTGTTCTGTGGTAATCTTCAAATAATAAAAATTATATTTAATTTAATTTTAATAAAAAATTTATTGTATATTTCGTTGTAAAATTCAAATATTATGATAAACAATGCTTACAAAGTTGTGCAAAGAAAGTGACTACTAATTGCAAAGAAATACACAATAAATTTGTTATTAAAAATAAATTAAATCTAATTTTTAATATTTGAATTTTACAAGAAACACACAATAGTTAGAATTAAATTAAGTTTACATTTTAATAAGGAAATTTAATTAAATCCAAAAGTATCGTGAGAAATAGAAGATGTTTTTTAAAGGTTAGTACACATCTCAAAGTTTAGTGGCCAAAATTTAACCGCCTCAAAGTTCAATGAGGAATATAAGACGTTTTTCAAAATTTATTGAGTAACCAAAGACATTTTTCAAAGTTTAGTGACAAAAATTCAACTATCTCAAAGTTCAATGACGAATACGAGATTTTTTCAAAATTTATTGAGTAACCAATGACATTTTTCAAATTTTAGTGAGCAATTGAAGACGCTTTCCGAAATTTAATAACAAAAATTCGATCATCTCAAAGATTAATGGCGCAACGAGACGCCACATGTGCATTCCATCAGCCATGTCACCAATTCCGTTAAAGGTTTTAACAGATGTATATCAGTGAATAATGTACAACGTTTTTCAAAGTTTAATGACTAAAACTCGACATTTTAAATTTTAGTAAGCAATTGAAAATATAGACGTAAGTTCAATAACCATTAAAACAATTAACTCATATATATATAATTAATAATTGATTCTTATATACTTATACATTCTTTTGATATGGTAGTGCAAAAACACATTATAATAATAATAATCTACCTTAATATTAAACGTCCATGACTTGTATAGTATAATGTGCCAAATATAATGTTATTGTGCCAACATTTCGTTAGCGAGCATGAAGTACTAAACCAAATAAAACACAACTCTAATACATATGAACCTCTATATTACATCATATTGTAAATAATTATTTATGTCATGAAATGTACGTATAATAATAAAGTAATAAAATTGATCGTAAAAAGTTGGACATACGGTTTATTTTAAAAGCATCGAGACAAATTATATACACATCAATAATAATACGTTGCATACATATGACATCTAACTTGTCGACATCAATGGTTGATTAAGTTTGCTATGGAATGTTCTTCAATGAAGTCCTTGGTGAGTCCTATGTGCCTTTCGCCATATGTGATCATAATGCAGCCTTTAATATTATTTCAATTATTCTAAGATCATTAAATAAATAAAATAATACATATTGTTACGTGTTTACACACTCGAACAACCTATCGGGGCCCACAACCAACTCATGCCGAACCACGTGGCACTGAAGCCGAGGTGATTTGCATATTCGAGGCCCACAAAATCGAGGTCCATAGAAACATAAGCCTATATATACCAGGGCCCATCTATCATTGCCTCTCAAAGAGCATCTGAAGCTCCATATGCTAAGGCCCTTTGAAAGTGGACGAGGCCCTGTTGGCCGAAGCTCTATAGCCGAGGTAGCAACCTCCGAATCACAAAGCAGCATCTTCCATAGACACTTCTCCGAAGAGATTCTCTGCACAAAAGATCTTACTTGAATAATTGATAGGACGTTTGTCATGAGTGTAAATGTTAAGTCTTGTCATTCGTAGAGGCGACTTTGCCAATCAATAAATGTATAGTAGGCTAGGTGCGGCTCATGCCACATGTAGATTGTCTGGATGAGGCCACGTGTACCCCGAACCAAGGGTCACGATCTAACTTGTCACGCTATAAGTACTCCCCCATGTACTCCATACAAAGGCTAATGGAAGAATCGATACAAGAAATCATATTTTACTCAACTCTTTCTTTCTTATTATCTTGTAACACAATACGAGTTTATATAGTTACAAACATCGATTGGTAATTATTGTACAATCGGTCTACAAACATCTTGCCGGATTCTGAACGTGCTCATCCCACGCTGTTGAGCTACTCCCACGCTCTTGATCTGTCTGTTTTAGACCGTCCACGTGTCTTTGCGTGTTGAACTTTTGCTTACGTGTGCATGGGTGAGTCCGACATCTGTTGACAACATATTTTGATGTCAACACATATCTTGAAAGTTTAAAACTATGTAATCTATCAGTAGAGTTCATTAAATAAAAGTAAATCAGCCATCTCTCTTTTTAAAGAATGAAAATAAAAGTTTAACTATGTGTTATCTACGTCAGTCATCAGTTTGGTTATTGAACAAAGCTATTAGTGCAGATGAAAATGATAGGAAGCATTACGGATGATGAGGTAACAATACTGCATTGACTTGTTTAAATTTGTTTTATATCCAACATCCAATGAATGCTTGCCAACTAACAATCTGTTAAAAAATCTGGAAAACATTTATGTACATGTAGAATTTCTCTTGGTTATTTGCCATTACATGTCCTAAAAATACTTAGCCCCCTTTTCGTAACAATTTTTTGTCCCAAAAAAATAATTTTTTGACCATTATTTCACTATTAAAATTTTTGAAAAAATTAATTTTTTGGAAGCTAGTAAAATTTAGCCCACATTTAAGTCATGTTTATGAATGGTTCATAAAAATTACTTTTTATCAATATATTTTAAGGGATTTACAAGTACTACATAATTGTCCAAATAATTTAATTATTCTTTAGACCAATTAAATATACTATTACAAAGACATAGATATAGACATCTTGTATTTTACTAGTAAAAATACTATAGAGGGTCCTCAAAACACAAAATCAAAATAATTATTAAATAAATAAATAACTCATATAAAAAACAAGGTTTACCACAACCACAGAGGCGAAAGGAAAATAAATTTGAGGAAAGCAAAAATTTTAGCTTAAAACATAGTTACCAGGCACAAGAAAATGAAAATTCTTTTTCAATTTTGTTTTCCGCGTCAGCATTAATGTTCTCTCCGAATTTCCATTTTCTTCCTCGTCACTGAATTTATCTTTCATTGCTTATGGTTCACCATATGATTGATAGTCGCTAGAAAGAAGTGAGAATAAGGGTAAAATGAAGTAATGAACAGTAAGGATGAGAGGAGGAAAAAGATACACAATTATTTGATAGATTTAATAAATTGGAATTTACTTAAAAGTTAAAAAAGAATTGGAAAGCAAGACATGTTTCCATTGTCTCTTTTTTTCACACCTCTGTTTAAATCTCAATGACCATTTACTTATTTGATTATTCAAAGATAATATATTCACATCATAATTTTTATTAACTTAGATCACATTTTAATTGCTCTAAAGTTCTTCAATATTAATTTGCTCATTATAGCCTTTAGTTCTCTAATTTTTTCTGAAGCAATCTTATTCTCAACCCTTCATTAATCGATACATCTCATCCCTGATAATAGTTTTCATCCAAAAAGTTCACTGAGAGGTGTAAAATGACTTATTTCCCTCAATTAGCATGCATATAGAATATTTTGATGAAAATCGTCATTAGAGATTATATGTGCTAATTAATGGAAGGTAGAAGATAAGAATTTAAAGAAAAGAAGTTAAGAATATAATTGTTATATGAGAAAAGGTTGAGCATCTTAATACAATTAAAAAGTGGTGTAACAAATAAAAATTGTTATCCGATAATATTCTGAATAAATGAAAAAACAGAGTTTCAATTTTCAACTACAATTTTTTTAAAATTAATATTAACATCAATTCCAAATGTTATACAATATTGAACTATCAATATAAGAACTTTCAATATTTTATTCCAACACAGAAATAAAATATTAATATGTTTCTGTTGACACACTAAAAGTGCAGCCCAAATCGAATAACCCAAGGACTGAAGCCCAATTGAGGAATTCCCAAATCAAATAACCCAAAAAATGAAGCCCAATTGGACAATTCAAAATAAATGCCCAGACAGGGTTATTAATGAATGCAGTGGAAGCCCACGAACACAATAACATCATCGCCCAAACTTGCAAGACGCCCAAGATCTGAGCGAATGGAGTGCCTTACAGTCGCCCAAAGCGATGACCTTGTTCTCGCCCATACCTTCGAATCGCTCAGGATCTTAGCAAACATAAAATGTTATGGTTATCCAGAAATGCAGTTATTGAAGCAGTTATTGAGTAACCTTATCGCATTCCACGATTCAAGGAACCCAGTTGAAGGCAGTTGAACGACAAAGAGTAGTGGCAGCAGTTAGAGACGGCAGTTCCACGACAAGTTAGCCACCATAAAGAAAGTGGGTAGTTATGAAGCAATCAAGCAGTTTCCAAGCGATTTGTCACGAAAAAATTATCAAGGGAATATAAAAGGAAGAGAAAACATAGAGAGAAAGGACCCCGAATCACACACTCTCAAATAGAGAACATGTAATTTCAATTTCTTAGTTTAAACTTAAACATTTCTTTCAGTACTCGTGTGCTTGTGCCCCTTGGAGGCATTCTGTTTAGTTCCAATTGTAAATTATCGCCAATAAAACACCCCTTTTGGGACTTTGTTTCAAGAGGTTTGTTTCTTACACAATCGTCTGATCCCTTTTTAATTGTTGGCGACTACTTGCGCGAAACAATTTGGCACACTCAGTGGGACCTTGGTATTGAAGATACAAAAGGTGAAACAATATGCCTCACAAATCTGATAAGGAAGCAGCAAGTCAGGGAGGAGTCCAGTCTGTGATCGAGCGATATGAGGAGCAACATAGCTCTCCACGAATAGAGGGACAGAGTCAGAGCAGTCACAGTCGTTACGAACCAATGATAGAGTTGAGTTCTCGAACCATGCATGCATTACTTGGAGAACTCACACAGGATGTCGTTGAACAGGTAAATCTACGAAATATTCATAATATGGAAAGATTTACCCAGAATGGGAATGCACATTATGACAATATGGCCAAACAACTGAATACTTTGAATGAAATAATCAATAAGTTAGTAAGCCAAATTTGTCAGCCAGTTGTGCCTCTTGCAAATCACTTTCAAGCTAGGACAATTGTGGAACATAATCCCCCAGTCCAAAGTCCAAGTCAAGGGATAGAACCACCTTTTCGTCCCTCTACTTCAAATCAAGGGGATGGTGTAATGCCAAATCAGAATAGTGGTAATGATACAGCTAACTTAGGGGGTAACCTAAATGTAAGAGACAATGTCCTAAATAATGGACAGAATGCCTCACGTGTTAATGATGGAATAAATATTCAGGCTAACGGTAACAATGACCTAAATCAAGGCAACTTTGTTGCCAACCAAGGACCAAACATCAGGCCTCAAGCAAATCAACCGATCAACGAACCTGTAGGAATTCATATGATCCCAACGTCATGTTGAGGAATCAAATTATGGAAATATTATAGGATCAGATGGCTTTTGGAGTACGTCCTGTCATTAGACCGACTTACACAAAGTCATATCCTGATTGGGTAGACCAAGCATATCCATGGCCTAGATGGTATAAAGTGCTAGAATTCTCACTATTTACAGGTTTAGGAGAGGTGTCTACTCTAAAACACATAGGGCGGTTCACACTACAAAGTAGTGAAGTAACAGACTACCATAAAATGAGGTTGTTCCCTAGTTCATTAACAAGAATAGCTTTCTCCTGGTTCATCAATTTGCCAGTGAACTCTGTTCAAACATGGCAACAATTGGAGCAATTATTCCATGCTCAGTTTTATAATATTGAGTCTGAAGTTACTTTGATTGATTTGGCGAGTCTGCGTCAAATGCCAAACGAATGGGCAGAAGGTTTCCTTCAAAGGTTCAGGACAACAAAAAGTAAATGTTTTGTACCTCTGCCCGAAAAGGAGTTTGTCAAAATCGCTCAAAATTGTCTAAACTTTGATTTGAAAAAGAAATTCCAAGACAAGGAATTTCCTGATTTTTTTCAATTGAACGCAAACGTGATTAGGTATGAACGATTAATAAGAGAAGAAGAGCAAATGAAAAATTCTAGCAAGGGGACTTATTATAGAGACCCAAATTTTGATGTTCATGTCATTAATGACGAATATTACGATCAAGCCGAAATGTATTTGGCCGAATTGATTAAACGAGATACATATACTTGTCCTATAATGGCTAAGCCTAGACCGTCGGGCAAGGATGAGCCTATAAAAGATGAAAACAAAAAGGCTAGAACATTCTCGTTCGATGTAACTAAAGCCGACATTATATTTGATAAACTATATAAGGATAAACAGATAAAGTTGAGCGATAAACATAAATTGTCAAGCCCTGAATAAGTTAAGGGTAAAAAATATTGTAAGTGGCATAATGCATGGTCACATTTGACTAACAACCGTTTGGTTTTTCGCCATGTGTTACAGGATGTCATTGAATCAAGATGAATTACGTTCGAGGATAAGAAGAAAATGGCAGTGGATGAAAACCCTTTTCCACAGCCACTTGAGGTGAACATGGTGACGACTGGTTTCAAAAACAAGTTGTCAAAATTCAAGTTGGTTATAGATGACGGGGAAGAGGACCCTGGGCCACATCCCAGTGTCTTTGAACGTATCAAAGGGAAGGAGCCTAAAAAGGATGAAGACGTCCTGTGTGCAAGATGCAAAAGAGAAGTGGGTGCAAATACAGAGAAACTAGGGGTATGGTAGCATCACCATCGCCCTAGTTTTTTCCCAAACGCTCAGCCTGGTAGAGGGCGAAGTACATCATTCTATAGGGGACTGCCTTTTGAGAGGTAGTTCAGGCCAGTAAATGATGGGAGAACATTCAGGCCACAACCTCGCCAACCAAATGTATGGCATTCGTTCCAGTATAACGTAGGAAGGGCGATACCCTTCAACGAGATGACTAGAACCCAACAAAGACGTTTTCAACGGAACTATGGACGAATGATGAGGCAACAACAGGGAATGCCACGTCCTAAAGTGCCTAAACTATTTGAGGTAGCCAATCAAAATGTTCTCAAAGACAGTGAAGAGACTGGTACAGGTGAATTAATGGAAGAATTGCCAGTGATTGAAGTTTGAGCGAGACAGAAGAGATGAAGAAGATCCAGATCAGCTCATTACTATTTAGTTTGGTACGTTACCTCCTATCATGTTTAATAATTACTTACTAGCCAATGAGTTCAAAAACAAAGAGAAAGAAGAAGATAAAAGGGAGGATAACGAAGAAGAAGCATGTGTGCTGGAATGTGAAGAATGCCAAACTTCTAGAGGGGCCTACGATGATGAAGGGGATGATGGTATGACGGACATCGAAGAGGAAATTGATCTGGAAGCAGAAAGAAGAAAGAGAGGAGTATCGCACAATACTCTGTTGAAGCAACTACATCGAGAGGGGGTTCGTGAAGTGAACTTATTGGGGAAACCGTCTGGGCGTTCTTTCGATTATTACGTGCTGTACGGGACGCCCAAAAGGAAAAAAAAAGAATTCCTCGCTCTGAAAAATATGGATCGCCTCCAAGAATAATGTCTCCTTCCATAGGTTGGGTAACCGAAGAAGAAGCATTAGAAAATAGTAAAAAGGAAATTCAGAAAACAGAAGCTCAGTGCGACATATTGCACGTTGACTTATCACAAAAGGATAACTCGATAGAGGACAAACAGGAAGTGGAAATAGATGCTGTCGAAAAGGTTATTTTAAGAGACCATCCATGAAGTTAACTAAACACTTGAGGCCATTGTACGTTAAAGCTTTAGTTAACGGTATCCCTGTGGCAAAAGTACTTGTTGATAATGGAGCAACTATAAACACAATCCCATCTAGGATGATGAGAAAATTTGCAAAGACAGAAAGTGATATGATTCCAACGGAAGTCATCCTTACAAGTTTCAATGGAGGAGCAACTTCAGCTAAAGAGGTTATGCCATTGGACATAACTATAGGGACAACTACTAGAACCACAGTCTTCTTTGTAATAGATGGTCCTACTAGTTACAATGTATTATTAGAAAGAGATTGAATACACGGAAGTCGCTGTATACCCTCATCGCTCCATCAATGCCTGATTTTTTGGAATGATAAGGATGAAGCAGAAGTGGTGTAGGCCGATCATAGGCCTTTTGTCGCAGAAGCAAACTTAGTGGAAATGTTCATGTACGAAGGAAATTATGGACCTGTCAGAGTAGTCCAAGATGGAGAAGAAACTCAAATTGTCGCATAGAGTGAAGAGCCATTTTTGGTAGATGCACTCACTGAAATGTTCAGTCAAATGAGGTCAAACATAGTGGCCCTAGAAGAGCCAGTAATTGGCAAAAGAGTAATCAAGGAGTTTTAAATGAGTTGTAAGCAACAAAGGCAAGTGACCGATGTTCAGGCCTTCAAAGCCAAATTAATGGTTTTCAATAAAGAATGTAAGGACAAGATGAAAGAAGAAGCAGCCTTGGAAACATTGAGAGACAAATTGGCAGTGTTCGAGTTGGAACAAAATATTGGCCGAGAAGTCAACAAGGTGGATTGTTTAAAAGAAGAAATGCCTATAAGGGAATTGGACCATGAAGTAATGAGGATCACCAAGTCTGGATACGCTCAAGCATAGGACCCTCTGATTAAAGTGAATATTGGCGATGAAGGAGAAGATCGCCCAATATTCGTCAGCCAGATGCTCAATCAAGAGGTTAGTGATAAATTAATCGCTTTATTAAAGGAATATAAGGATTGTATTGCTTGGGAATATGAATACGTGCCTGGTTTAGATAAAGGTTTGGTGGAACATAGATTACCAACCAAACCAACTTTTAAACCTCATAAACAACCTCCTAGGCATTTTACTCCTAATGTACTCCTTGAGATTAAGAAAGAAATAGAACGATTATTAAAAGCAGGCTTTATTAGAACAATTAGATATGTCGAATGGTTGTCCAATATCGTGCTCGTGCTAAAAAAGAATGGTAAATTAAGAGTGTGCATAGATTTCAGGAATTTAAACATAGCCATACCCAAAGATGAATATCCAATGCCTATGGTAGATTCTTTAGTAGATTCGACTGCCGGACATGTAATATATTCCTTCATGGATGAGTATTCAGGATACAATCAAATTTATATAGTTGAGGAAGATATACACAAAACTATCTTTAGGTGCCCTGGATCTCTAGGATGTTTTGAATGGGTAATTATGCCCTTCGGCCTAAAAAATGCAGGAGCAACTTATCAAAGGGTAATGAACTTGATTTTTCATGATATAATAGGCAAGTTTGTTGAGGTGTATGTAGATGATATAGTGGTCAAATCCATTAAAGAAGAGGACCATTTTGAACAATTGATATGTTCATTTGAGCAAATAAGGCAATATAAACTAAAATTGAATCCCTTGAAATGTGCATATGGCGTTAATGCAAGAAACTTCCTCGATTTCTTAATACACAAAAGGGGGATTGAACTTGATAAAAATAAAATGAAGGCCATTTTAGAAGTCAAATCACCTACCAATAAAAAAGAATTGCAAAGGTTTTTAGGCCAAGTAAACTTTTTAAGACGCTTTATTTCTAACTGTACAGGGCGAACTAAAGCTTTTTCGCCGCTTTTAAAGTTGAAAAATCAAGACGAATTTGTCTGGAAAGAAGAGTATCAAAAGGCTTTTGAAAGCCTGAAGACATATTTATCAAGTCCACCAGTGTTGGTGTCACCAATCCAAGGACGACCAATGAAAGTATATATATCAGCTGAACAAGAATCAATAGCTGAAATGATCGAACAAGAAGATCAATTTGATAAAGAAAGGGCGATTTACTATTTGAGTAGACGGTTAACAAAATGTGAATGTAATTACTCTGCCATTGAAAAATTATGTCTTGTATTGTATTTCACGTGTACGAAATTAAGGGCTTATTTACGGCCCGTAACCGTTTATTTGATTTCTAGAGTAAATTTGGTTAAGTATATGTTCTCTCGCCCTATTTTACACCAAAGGGTAGGCCTTTGAACGTTAGCATTATCAGAATTCGAAATAATATACATACCTCAAAAGGCAATCAAAAATCAGGCTTTGGCTAACTTTCTAGCCGATCATCCATGCCTTGACATGCTTGAAGAAATTGAATTAGAAATCAATTTATTCGAGTTAAAACCTTGGGTTTTGTATTTCGATGGGTCAAAAACCTCTAAAGGTACAGGAGTAGGAGTAACATTAATAAATCCTTTAGGGATTTGTTACAAGTTCGCACTCACTTTGGATAGGATGTGTACCAACAATCAAGTCGAATATAAAACTTTAATCGTGGGCCTAGAATTAATGATAGATATGGAAGTAAAGAATGTAATCGTTAGAGACGATTCTCAATTGGTAATTCACCAATTGATTGGTGATTTTAAGTGCCAAAGTGATTCCATTATAAGTCAATATGAAATTGTCCAAGAGTTGTTGGAAGAACTCAATCAAGTAGAGCTTCAATGTGTTAATAGGATATATAACGACGTAGCAAATGAGTTGGCCCAGATGGCCTCAGGGTATTCAAAGGTTTTAAATTGGAAATCTACTTATGAATATGGAGTATATTGCCCGTAGTCCAAAGAAGGGTGAGAATAATTGAAATTCATTGCATACAAGATGTAGATGCAATAGATTAGAGGACAGAGATTAAAAGGTTCCTTAAAGAACCTAATAAAGGAGATAGTAGAAAAATGAAGTTACGTTTGCTAAACTACACTGATAGATGAAGAGTTTTTTAAGAAACGCACTGATGATATATTGTTAAAATGTGTAAGTTTGCAAAAAGTCAGGACAATCATGGCTGAGGTACACGAAGGGATATGTGGAGCTCATCAAACTGGCCAAAGGATGAGATGGTTAATTATTAGAAATAGATATTTTTGACCCAAGATGGGACAATCATGTGTTTAATATGCAAAGAATTGTATAGCATGCCAAAAGCATGGTCCAATACAAAGGGCGCTAACAAGAGAGATTACACCCATTATCAAACCCTGGCCGTTCAAGAGTTGGGCGATAGACCTGATAGGGAAGATTTATCCCCCATCGTCCAAGTAACATGCCTTTGTTATAGTTGCGACTGATTTTTTTTCACTAAATGAGTAGAAGCAGTACCTTTAAAAGAAATCACCCAAAAGAGTGTCATAAAATTTATTCGTGATCATATTATTTATAAATTTAGGATTCCACAAACTTTGATGGTAGATCACGGAACTTCTTTAAATAGAGATCAAGTGAATAAATTCTTGAGCGAGTTTGAAGTTAAAGTAGTGAACTCCACACCGTATTACGCTCAATCCAACGGGCAAGCAGAATCTTCTAATAAGATTCTAAAAAATATCATAAGGAAAATGATAGATGAAAATGCCAGAAATTAGCACGAATGTCTAAAAAAGGCCTTATGGGCTTATAGGACGTCGTCTCGGTCAAGTACCAAAATTACTCCTTTCTAACTTACTTATGGACAGGAGGCCGTTTTGCCTATGGAAATCAACGTGCAATCGATCAGAGTGTGTTTGCAACATAAGTTAAGTGATGATGAGTATACCGAATCACTAGTTCAAAATTTATTGGAGTTGGACGAATTAAAGCTGGACGTCCTAGATAGATTGTAAGTTCAAAAACAAAGGATGACTAAGTTCTATAATAAAAAAGTTAAAGCCAAATCATTTAGCCAGTGCGAATTGGTTTGGAAAACAGTACTCCATTTGGATAGCAAGGATCTAAAATATGGCAAGTGGTCGCTCAATTGGGAAGGGCCATATAAAGTAAATAGTGTGTTTCCTAATGGAGCCTATCATTTGGAAGATTTAGATGGCACCAAACACATGAGGTTCATTAATGGCAAATATTTAAAAAAATATGTTCCTTCCTTATGGGAAAGTGAACAAATAAAAGCGCAATCAAATCGCGTTGAACGATTGTATATAAAAAGAGCCAGAACGAAATACGTTCAAATAAATTAGTTTATTATCGAACATTCATTACAAATTGCGAGATACAAAATACTAAATGCTCTATAAGTTACAATTGAGATCAAACTAATCTCTCGATCGATCGCCAAGTAAGAAGGTGAACTGGCCTTGATTGCCATCCTGATCGCACTGCTGCAAAGGCAGATAGAGAGGCCGAGAAGCACTCTCAGCAAGCAAAAGGGAAGAAAAACACCCTCACATCGCCTGCCTAATCGCATTGCTGCAATAACGGGTAAGGAGACTGAGAAGCACTCTCAGCAAGCAAGGTGGCTTGACAAGCATCCTCAAAAATTGTCTTCCATCATTGAACTCTTTGTAAAGAACATGGAGACGATGGGAAGAACTTCACTAGTCAAAGAATATTTTTTATATCTCCCATACCAAATGTGATATCAAAACAGATAGCCAAATGGGCGGATCAAATGATCCATTTCTATGGAAGATGAAAATTTTGGATCGATTGTTGAAATGCCAAACGATGGCAGCAAATTAGTTTTTTGAAAAAAAGTGGAAGTGAAAATGAAAAGTGCGAAATATACGTGCATTTTTATAAGAGAGTGAAGGTGAAGAGACAGAATATGAACGACCACATTCATGCCTAGTAATTGGAGTCAAGTGGCCCAAAGTCTTGGAAAAAGAGACAGAAATACCAAGAAAGAATGTACATGAATCTTAGCATAAAGCAGTTAAATGTTTGGGGGGTTGACGATTAAGGACAACGTCAATTAGCACGCAAGTGGTCAAAATAGTAATTCATTAATGACAATGGCTGCTGTTATATTCAAATTTAGCAATGGCGGTTAGTATGAAGTTACAAAAGGAAAATTTAAGGCATTAGATGTTTTAATTACAATTCACCCCAGGCCGATCGAATTCTTTCCCTAAGTCTCCCCCAATCCTCGCTCTGCTGAGAAGAAGCGACATTTAATTCAGCTATAAAATCGTCATCAACCTCCAGCTTTTTATACTGCTCAACTAAAGACTTGGTTCACTCAATTCCTTGGGAAACATTACGCTTTTTAGCAGCCATTCTCGCCCTACAATCATCCATTTTTGCTTGAAACTCTTTCATCTTTGCAGCCAAACTTGTGATCAGAGAGTCTTCGATCATAACTTCAGAAGAGATTTCTTTCAATTCGTCTTCGACTTTGTTAATCTCTAGAAGCAAAGTCTCTCTTTCAGATGCAGCACGAAGATATTGAGTACTCCTGGCCTTCAGTTCAACATTTTTGGCCAACAAGGAGAGAATGTCAGAGTGGACAACCTTCAACGTCGCTTTAAAATCAGCAGAAATATTGAGCGACGGAAGTGTCAGTGCTTGCGCCAACTTCGCGCTCAATAGCTCAAGTTTATCCTTATGTTTAGCAGTACTAGCCTGACCGATGTCCATTTCCATAAATGACACATACTCAAATATCGACTGTTTGATGAACTTTATATCTTCCTCTGAAGAAGCAGAATGACGACCGGTTGAAGTAGGGCGAGATGTCTTGACTTGCCCTCGGGAAGTGAACAAGTCCTGGATAGAACGCACAATGTCATCAACACCCTGCAAAGAAAAATGCCAACATTGAGGGCCTTCACTACAATAAACGAAGCGAAAATGAAAGCGAAGCGAAATGTTACCTCATCAGCAATCTTGGGAAGTGGCATATCACCAGTTGGCTCCACCACCTGTGGAGACTTCCCCTTATTTGGGTTAGAAGACTCTGCTACAATGGGCAAACCCATGGGGGCTTCTGCAGAATTCAAGAAGCAACAATTCAGAAACCAATAGCACAAGTAAAAGTAAAACATCAAAAAATGTATTATATTCTGGCTCGATGTTTGGAGGGTCAGCGTCCTGTGAAGAAGGTGGCTCTTCCATTGGTTGTGATGAGGGTTCCGAAACTGAAGGTTTCTCTTTAAGCATAGTCCCTTCATCAGCTGATTTGAACAAAGCAGCTTCAGTAGAGGATGATGGAGCAGGAGTTGCCAACACCAAAGCCTTCCAAGGAGAGGCTGAACTTTTCTGAGAAATTCAAGTAAACCATTAGCACATAGAAATGTATGCTTGTGAATAAACAGAATTCAATTACCTTTCTCCTAATGATGAGAGAAGCGTCATCATCATCCTCCTCCAAAGTGGGAGATGCTGAAACTGGCTGTTTGCGGCTTAAGGCGCTCTTGGCCGCAGTTGAATTGACAGGTAGAGAAGTAGATGGACGAATAGATTGTTTAGCACAAGCGAGGGAGGAAGGATTCCTAATGGACACAGGGGTGACCAAAATAGGAGAAGTGGAAGAAGTGTTTGTCTGATCCAGTGAATGGAAAGCACGATTGGCATCAATTGCAAACAATCTGTGCTTCACTGATGGCCAGAGTTGTTCAAAAAGGGGATGGATGGCATGACTAGAATTGAAGGGGCTAATGAAAATTTACTCGTCAAAAGAATGTTGCGAGCATCTATAGCTTGTGCCTCTGCCTTATTAATGGTGTGAAAGCGGTCTGTCAAATTTTTTGAATAGCAAGGAGGAACAGGCCAAGTTCGATCAAAACCAAGTTGGCGAGCGAAAAATTGGGGAGCATATATTTCAACCCCAGCTTTGGCATTGGTTCCAGTTAAAATATCATGGAACGATTCCCTTCCAGTCAAAAACTGAACCCAAACGAGTAAAGAAGCGCTCGCACTGTCCAGGGTGGACAGAGTTTGCACATAATCTGGAGTCAAATAAACAGGAAAAGGAAAGAAAGAATGAATCGAATTTAAGGAATAAAAGAATGAAAAAATGTCTCTACTGGACATATGTACAGGGGTCAGTGGATCAATGGCTAGCCCATAGAAGCTAGCAGAACGACTGAAAATGGATGGAGCACCAAGTGGTGGGAAATATGCTCTCAACCACAGCTGAGTGAACCAAAGAGGCCCACTGCCAGTGGGAGATGCACTATTCTTCAATTGAAATTGAAGATAAGCCATGCCTCTATAAAGGGCAGTCAAAAAGAAGGAACACAAATTCAAAGGCCCACCACGCGCCAATTCATGCGCTATGGGTAAGTAACTCATGGAAGACTTCATACTTGGCACGCAGAGAATATATTTACATAGCCAAATCTGAAGAAAGACCACACGCTCAGCATGGGAAGGTTCAGCGCTTGAGTGATTATAATAGCTTTGCAGGCTTGAGTAGGATTCAGTGAGTTTCTTGTCAAATTTCGGGGCGACACCAAAAATCAAAATACTAGGGAAAATGGTATCGCCCAAAGGTGGAAGATTTACTAGGGTCCCAACATCCCTTAAAGTAATAGACATGGGGCCAAGAGGGAAAACAAAAGTATTATATTTAGAAGATCAAAAACTTAAAGTAATAGGAAAAAACACTGAGTCAAAAATTGGGGGTTGAAAAGCGATTTCTAATCAATCAGAAATCCTAGCACGATAAAAAAATGTCTTGGTAGGACCATGGCCCACAAGGCGAGCATGCCATCTACGAAAAATAACATCAGATTTAGGCCAAGTGCAAATACCTTTTTCGCGAATCGGCCTCAGCGGCAAAGAGTTCAGGAACGGAGGGCCTTGAGTGCAAGGGAATAGCTAGCCCACCGCCACTTGTTCGACGGTTTCGGCGTTATTGAATGATGGACCCAGATAGAACTCATTGAGTTCGGCATTGGCTGGTGCAAGGAAGTTCAGATTTTCATATGGCCAAATAAGGATTTTCTGAAAATCTACAAAGCTAAAAGAGTCATCAGATTGGGTTTGTAGAGCCGCCATTAGGAACGAAATACAGTTTTGTTAAAGTTTACTTGAGAAACGTAGCAGAGAAGCAAGAAGATGAACAGTAATATTGCAAGAAAGAAGCGCGAAATAATGAGACGTGATTTAGTAGTGCGATGAAATAACGTATCTTTGGGGTTTATAAGGGTTTACAACGTCGCACCTTTTCAGGCTATGGAAGAAAATAATGATTGAAATTCTTGGAGAATTTCAAATGTTGCTAGAAAATACAAAATAAATATGGCAAAAATTAATAATTAGTATTAATTTTACCATATTGGGGGTAATTGTTGACACACTAAAAGTGCAGCCCAAATCAAATAACTCAAGGAATGAAGTCCAATTGAAAAATTCCCAAATTAAATAGCCCAAAGAATGAAGCACAATTGGGCAATTCAGGATAAAGGCCCAGACAGGGTTATTAATGAATGCAGTGGAAACTCACGAAGACAGTAACATCATCGTCCAAGCTTACAAGATGCCCAAGATCTGAGCGAATGGAGTGCCTTATAGTCGCCCAGAGCGATGACCCTGTTCTCGCCCATACCTTCGAATCGCCTAGGATCTTAGCAAACATAAAATGTTATGGTTATCCAGAAATACAGTTATTGAAACAGTTATTGAGTAACCTTATCACATTCCACGATTCAAGGAACCTAGTTGAAGACAGTTGAACGACAAAGAGTAGTGGCAGCAGTTAGAGACGGTAGTTCCACGACAAGTTAGCCACCATAAAAAAAGTGGGTAGTTATAAAGCAATCAAGCAGTTTTCAAGCGATTTATCACGAAAAAATTATCAAGGGAATATAAAAGGAAGAGAAGATATAGAGAGAAAGGACCCCAAATTAAACACTCTCAAACAGAAAATATGTAATTTCAATTTTTTAATTTAAACTTAAATATTTCTTTCAGTACTCGTGTACTTGCACTCCTTGGACGCGTTCTGTTTAGTTTCAATTGTAAATTATCGCCAATAAAACACCCCTTTTTGGGATTTTGTCTCAAGAGATTTGTTCCTTATACAATCGTCTGATCCCTTTTTAATTGTTAGCGACTACCCGCGCGAAACAGTTTTGAAAATCCACGTTTCAAAATGTCTTCATCCTTCAATGTCATATAAAGAAATTGCCACAAGAGTTCTCAATGAAGGATTCAGGGTCTGCAAACCAGATCCTTGGTATGAGAACAAACATATATAGTTCGAGTAACACATGAAACTAAAATTATCGCCAGCTGAATATATTGACAAGGTGCTCAAGGGATGCAAAATGAGAGATTGTAAACCAGTAAGAACTTCTTTATCAAGTCATTTTAAGCTTTCAAAGAAACAATGTACAGAAACTATGATCCGTTGCTCAATCTGGAAAGAAATATTGGGATGCAGTCAAATAGATATTCCGTCATCTCAGAGGGACAAACAGCCTTGCTTCATTCTATGGGAAATCTCAAATTTGTTTAGTAGGCTATGTCGATGCGAAGTAGAAGCAGCACCACACGTTATATCTTTAGCTTGGGTGGTGAAACATATAGATATAAATCAGTTTGTGTTGGATAAAATTTGCACCAATCGGAATCACGCAGATATGCTGGCGAGGGGTGTTTACAATTGAGAAGCTGAAATTTTGTTCTACTTCTCTTAGCCTTGGAACTTAGTAGATAGGGCCAAAAGATTCAACCATGTCTTGGTAAAATTTGGGAGATGGAAGTTTTAAGAGATGCTATCTGATCAGCTGATTGTTTGTTACAAATCTAACACCAGAAAATGGATCTTTCTGCCTCATGGTAAGCCTGTCAAGAACAGTAGAAGTTACTGTTCATCTATATATCAGAGATCTTCTCCTTATAGATTAATCACTCAGGAAAGCACAAAACCCTAATTGATAAGAAAGGAAGAAAGAAAAAGTACCTGAAAGAGAGAAGATAGAGAAAATTTGCATCGTGAGTGTGTGTGTTCCAACTTCCACCTGACTGAAATGAGGACAGAAGTTTCAAGAACCTCGTCATCCAGCATTGTAAACTCCTACATGTCATCATCCCAGTTAAAGTGCATTTTGGACCAGAACGATTTTAACAAGCATACGGACCGGGTCTTGGGTCCATCACAGATTGGACCATACCCACCACCAATGTCTTATCATCTTTTTTTTAAAAGATATATATATATATATATATATATATATATATATATCAAGATTTATATAATGAATTATATAATGTCACATGACACTCTGTCATTTACCAATTTAAAATACAATCACTTTTTTTGAAAAGTCAGGATTAGACGATATAAGTGTCAAGGAACAAAAAATAACTCGATCAAACAGAAATTAAAACTGAAGAAAATTAAAGCTGAACATTAAAGAATTATTTCGGCCATAGCTCTGGAGGTTCAGTGACCGCTTCTAACACCTACATCCCCCGTTGAGCATTTAATAAAAGAATTGTGCTCGGTTGCACTAAGAATTGCCCAAAATGACAACAAAATTACAAAAAGTTCAAAGGATGAAAAATAAGAACTTCTCTCTCAAAATTATAGTGATGACGCTTAAGATCCACTAAAGAATCTACCAAACCCTTCCATTAGTGCCAAAAACCAACAATAACTAGAATCTCACTGATTCCCAAATATTCAAAGAGAATATTACACAAACGAAAGATTATTGTATCACTCTCAACTTAAAATCATAAATTTTAAGAAGAAAAACATGACGACAGAATCATTGCTTTTTCTCTCACTTTTCTCCCAAACCCTAGAGCCAAAGAATGAAAGAGTCGAATAAATGAATCCAAGAGTCAAGATCGAAAATGTTTCGTCACCAGAGGGTCAAGGATCCTTCTAGATCCAGAATCATCCAACGGCCAAGGAATTAACACGTGTCAGCCATTTAGAAGAAACGCTCAACTTATAAAGAATAAAGCTATGTGTACAGGGCAAATATTTACAGAGATCTTACAAACCCCTCACATGAGTTGGCCCCACGCAGGCCTCAATGCAATAAAAAATAAAAAGTTGGGCTTGTACGCCCAACTCAGTCCACTTATAAAGGCATGTTTCCATTTAAACACAATTTTCCACAAAAAAAAAAAAGGCAAATTTTGGTAGCCCCAATTAATAAGAGAATCAGGGTTCGATTCCAACAATTTTCATTCGATCTTTTCCCTCCACATCATTTACGGCAACTGACCTCCTATTGGCTACTTCTTACCATCATGCTGTACAATTACTGTTCGATGGAAAGCTTGCAAATAATTTCTAGCACGTTCATCACCATGTGGAAGCATCGATGTTTTTAATATGAACATGACTTTAAACAATAGTAGATACTGAACTCCAATTAAATCATGAACTTGTGAATCTTCCTATGTCAGGAACCATTGATGGTCGTAACGTTTCATGGCCCTCGAGCAACGTGTGGCAAGAAGGCCCTTGTGGAAAAAAGTACAGCTTTCATAGAGAAAAGCAAACCTTTTTAACAAAATTGAAAACTGAAAAATAAAACGTTATGTTCATATTACATTTCAGAGCCCTATCCATTAAATCAAAGGGATACATATCCAGGAAAAATCAGATTTGTTTCTTCAATGAAGTAAAATGGTATAGTGACATAAATTGATGACAGAATTCAGTTTAATTAATTAGTTGTCTGCTGAGATCTACATGGTGGCTGCAGAATAAGGAGATTCAACTGCAAGTCCCATCGGTTCAGTATGCCAATGCAGGACCCACGACCGACCCACAAATCCTTCTGTCAGTTGATCTCTTCTATCATTCAATGCCAGCCGTTTACTGGTCTGGACACAAGCTATCTCAGTTATTAATGAACTGATTAATTCTTTTTTCTCTACTTTTTCTTAGAATAAAGTAATCATCCACATTTTCTTAGCTGAGGGCTCTCATTTTTTTCTGCAAATCTTCATCTTGGATTATGATGGACGATGGTTTTGAACTCATTTGAAAAGAAAACTATTGAAGATTATATTTAAATTAATATGATAATTTAAATTATGCTTTTTTGGTATTATCTCTATTCTTGATTTGCTCTTAAGTAATATACATGATAATCATTTGAAAATGGTAAAACTTCATTTTTTATTGCACATTAAAATGACCCATCAAAGAGCAATAGTCGTCTCGTCTCTTTTCCCAAACAGAAAAAGAAAGGAAAAAATAGATACCCTACAACAATTTTTCTTTTCACTCAAATCAAATAACTTCGCATCAATATAATAATAAAGCAAAGGCAGAAGAGATAAGGTAGTAAAAAGCAAGATTAAAACTTTATTATATCTGTAATATAAAATAATTCAAGACAAAGCAAAGCAAATACATATAGGTGTAAGGGATGCATGCCTAGCAGCAGCAAAACAAGACATTTCCATAAATGCCCAAATCTTTGATAAATATTCCAAACCGAAACCGTAAACTAGCAAAGCTCTCCATGAAGCTACTTGGTATGCGTCTCTTACATTCCCATCTTTTATCTGATTAAATAACAGCAAAGCAAACCAAGGACAATTAAGTAAAAACAGAACCAATCTAAGGTTAAAAAGGTAAATTCGGACCGTTATCCTCCATTCCCCACAGTGCAATAATGCTCTCCTAGCTTTGCACTTAGGGAGAGCAAAATTGCAAAGCCTTTCGTTTGTTTTTGGCTTTCTGACTTATTTACATTTCTACCTTCCTCCGCCTCCGCTGCGGCCGCCACCACCATACTCCTTGTCCTCCTCCTCCACCAAAGGAGCAGCAACTAATCATAGTGCTATCAAGAAAAGGAAAATTATCAAATAGCAAAGGAAAAATGAGTTTTAAGAGAAAATTTGGCCAAAGTTAGCTAGGCAAACAAGAAAGTGAGACCATAGGAAAGAAAAGTGAATGTCGGTATGGGAGGATGAGGCATTATGAGTCCCTTATAAAGGCAAGAGTGTAGCTTTTTGCTTGAATATGAAACCCTTATGATTACAAAGCTCTCTCTCTCTCTCACTCACTCACTCACACTGAGAGAGAGAGAAAGGCTAGTCCAGTGTTCAAATTGCAGTCTAAGCTGGTTAAGGGCATGTTTGCGGGGAAAGTAGAAAACTCCACTAGCTCGATTTCCAAGACTCTTGAAATTTTCATATTATTGCCATAAACGAGAAGAAAAGCGGGACTTTGTGTGGGTATTGGTTTGTCTATGAATGTGAACAAACATTCATTTTCACTTTTGTATATGCAGGTTGGGTGTGTTTTTAATCCATCACTCTCACCTCAAACAAAACTCTTCATGACAAACCTTTCAATTTTGTTGTCTTAGCCCTTGTTTGGCTCAAATTTTAATATGCTAAAATCAAATAATTAATATTAACTACATATTTCTTGAATCTCATAATTTTTCAATCACACATTTCAAAAATTTCTATCAAAATCTATTAAAAATCTAATTTTAATTACTATCAAACACCCTTTTAGTAAGTGACTCTTTTTGTTAAGGAAAGTAAGTTAAAATTTTGTACATGATAACGTCGAATCACATCTAATACTTGGCTTTTTGCGTAGTTAAGAAAACATTATGTAATTGTGATGAGTGCATTACGAAAGAAAATGATTGAGTATTTGCACGGAAGCTTCTAAAGATTATGGTAGTTTTAATTGATTGTTTCAAAAAAAAAAAAGTCATGCTTACGACATAAAGGGAGGTGGAGTGTAGCTTCCCTAAACTACTCGTGTTGGCGTGTTGGCATGGAAGTCAGCCCGTAAAAAAAAATTATAACATTGATTATTATTATTTTTCAATTCTCCCATTTTTGGCATAAAAATATTAAATTAATGTGAATATATTGGGTTTAAATTCATTTTTCAAAATAGCTACTGCAGCTGGGCAAAAGAAAGTTGGATCGACAAGAGTGAAGTTAGTTGTTTGCTGGGTAGGGTAAATGTGTTGTTTCCAGCACTAAATCCATTTAGTTGAGCTGTTTGCACGAATAAGATTAAAACTGATGGATATAACTATTTCAACAAATAATGGCCACTTTTTGGCTTAACCATTATTAACCCTAAAAATCTATTAGTAAGCCCGTGACTCCCAGATTGGGGGCACGAGCGAAGGAGCTAACTCACTCCAGAGCTGGTGACCATGAGGCCCCCGGTGAGCCCAAAAAGCGTGAGGGTGAGCAATAATTCGAACCAACTCAAAGAGTGAGACAAGAGAAACAATGAAGAGAGTGGGCCCTGGGATTGAGGGCACACAAACGATGTGTTCGGAGAAGGTATCAAAGAAATACACGAACCACTTGATTATTGTATTGGACGTATGTTTTTGTGAGAAATGAGCAAATTTTCAAGAGAAGTTAAGCCAAAAATTAAAGCCGTTGTTGGTTTGCCGTTTTCGGTACATTTTCTGTTTTCCATTTTCGAAAACGCGGAAAACGCATTTGATCCGTCGTTTTCGAAAACGCATTTTTCGAAAACAAGTTAAAATTTATAACTGAAAACGCAAGACAACTTTTTTTAGAGTTTTTCAGTTATAAATATTGAAAACGCTCAAAACGCGGAAAACGGGTCGTTTTTGGAAAAAACTAAAAATCATTGTGAAAATGAAAATGGAAAATGAAAATGGAAACCGACTGCAACCTAAGTTTCTTTCCATCCAACAGATTGTGGCTTACGTTGAGGAGAGACATTCAGCGACTGATCCAGATTTTTTTATTGTGGGGTCAAAATTTAAGTTAATATATACATATATTTTTTTTCAAGCAACATAACATTAATGAAATTTATTCAATCCATTACTATTAATGTTGCCTACATGTTTTCATAATTTGAAACTCGTCAAATAATAACATCATTATCAATATTTTCAAATGCGTCGTTTTCAATGTACACAATTAGAATATCATTCAACCATCGATTTCCAATTCTATAGCATCATACAAATTGTGGATGGAGGACTTGGATGCGTTTAGCATTGAGGTGGAGAAAAACGTTACCCTTCTACCAACGTCGATGTAGATGAACTGAATAAAAAAGAGAATTATATGATAAAAATGACAAACCTATGTGTTGTGAGAAAAATGGAATTATGGTCTTGAAAAAAGTAGGAATGCCAAAAGTGAAGTTAAAAGGGAAAAAAAAAAAAACCTCAAATTAAAAATTCAGAATTTCTGTGAGGACATGTAAATCCGTCCATGGGGACATCCTACAACAGTTGTAACTTAAATTAATCAAAGAAACATCAAAATTAATTTATTTGTATATCGTTGTTTCAAGAAAATAAAAACTAAGAAATTTCTTATTATTCGAATTTGTGATGAGCCTAGAAAAATGATTTTGGAGATGCACAATGTTGCTAGTTGTTAATGCTAAATTTTCTTTCTTTGATGTCGACCTTTGTCACGTTGGTAGCCCCATTTTAAACGCATGTAGTATGTGCAACACAATGTATATTTAGTCAAACAATGTTAAGGCATGAAACATCATTTTTTTTTCTACATTTGGCCCCAGTTTGGTGGTCAAAAATCAGATTTCAGTAGATTTTGATAAATAAAATAAAATAAAATAATTGATGAAATGTATGGTCAGAAAGTTGTGAATTCCATTTCCATGAACTGTGTGGTTAAAATTAACTATTGAATTAAACTTAAATTTTTGTCACAAATTTAACGCTAAGCGGGGACTTCACCGTGGATGGTAGAAGAAAAAACTAATGCAATAACAAAATGGGTTGTTAAATCACTTTTTCGTTAGTGGATTTGTCCACCCATTGAAAAGTCAAAGCTGAAATCAATTCTTCAGTCGGCTCTTAAATTCTCATGTTCGAATTTCTCTCTCTTTATTATTCTTCCATTACACGTATAATGTGTCCTTTATGACCATTGAAAAGTTGGTGCATTATTTTTGTTCTCAATCTTTGGCCAAAGCATCCCATAAATATATAACATAAAATATTTGTATTTTTATATGTATTGAATAGAATTCGATTGTTCGACCTCTTGATTATGAGAGTTAATCTATTTTCCATCGACTATCTCAATCTAAGAATGAAAGAAATCCAAGGTAAAATTTGAATATTACTATGTAGAAAATACATACAGTTACATATACCTTTTACCAAGCGACTTTTTAGTGCAAAATCTGAAGCTGAAAATATTTGGAAATCCATATTATATTCTATTCATCATAATCTATAATAACGCGTTAGAGCTTAGCTGAAAATTTTCAAGGTACATCTCGCTGACCTGGCTTAATATACCAGGAACCCAGAACCCCTAATGAGTCTGACAATAGGTGGGTCTCGCAACCCAGAACTCCTATCAACTCTCACAACAGCATTGGACCCACTTGCATAAAAATGACATTCTATCAATTATCTAAAAAAGGTAACATTATCTCATTGGAGTAATTAACTAGATGCATACGTCTGTATTTTTGAAAATTTGAACATACAAATTCAAACCTTATTTTATATTAATACGTATGAAAAGAAAAACTTTGAATCAATTAGATTAAATACATGCAAAGTGTTTACTTAAGGAGAATGTGGTAAAGTGTGTCACTTTTTATTTTATTTTATATTACATCTTTGAATTTGTGTAACTTTTTTTTTTTTTAATTTGTGTCACTTTTTTGAATTTTTATCACCTCTTTAAGTAGTTATCATTTTTTATATCATACAACTTGTACAATTTATTTTACAACTTGATTTACAATTTATGAGTTACAAATATCATATCCATTTAAAATCAATGACATTGTAAAAGTGGCATTATTACCTTTTTTTATTAGTGTTTATCACTTTTTTTAGTTGTCTTCCTGAAATTTCTATCACTTTTTTTAATTACAAACATTACCGTTTAATATAAGTGAGATTGTATGTTTTTGTTGTAATATAAAAAGTGACATTGTGGCCATTTTTATAAAGAAAGTGACATTGTGTCACTTTTTAATTTTAGATAGTATTTTTTACTATTAAAAATTTTTTTATATGATTTTTCAGAAGACTTCCTAATTTTAAGGGTATTTTTGTAAATTGTCCAAAAATTTGTTACCAGAGTTGGGCTCATTGAACCAACGAAAAAATTGGTCCTGACTACTGGATTTAGTGAAAATTAGCCCAATATTAAATGGGCTAAGGCCATTTGTGTTGTTCACTTAGACCTCTTTTATGGTAAGGCTAAACTTTGGATATAGGCTTAACACATTATAGTTGTTAAGATATGAGAAAACTGGATTGACAAGCACCATTAGTGTTGGTTTGAAATAGCTTAAAAATTATTTCAAAAGTTGAGATTATAGTCTACCACTCACAGTTTGTATGATTATTTTAATAATTGAATCAATTTAAAATGTATTTAATTATAGATAGTGAGTTTTAACTCTAATTTGCTTTAGTTGAACAAATCTTATTCATAATAAATGTAAATAAAGTCTTATACACAGTTACACGTACCTTTTATCAAGTGAGTTTTTAGGTAGTGTTTGATTAGATCATTTTTCATGAAAAATTGAATAAGTTTTTCATCTTTGACTCAATTAATAGTGTTCGATAATATTTATTTTCCCTGAAATTGATTTTTTTGCTTTTGTTGCGACATAGATATTTTCCATCTAATTGAAGAAAATAAATTCTCATCAATATGATGAGAATTCATTTTCTCGATTACTGTAGCAGTTTTTAATTTAATTTAATAATAATTATTATTATTTTATTGACAATGAAAACAAATTCTAAGAATTATTGTAAAAAGAATTTCCCTTTAATTGACAATTTTCATGTAAAATAAAATCAAACAAACACCAAAAGATAGATAATTTTCTTAGATTTTTTTTTTATTTTTCAATGAAAACAAATTCTATCCTCAATACCAGTAAATTTTATCAAACGAACTTTAAAAAATATTTTTATTTTAACATTTTTCACATGAAAAATTATACCAATCAAACACAATAAATTGACAATTCCCAAGAAAACAATTTCTTAACAATTCAATTTCCTGAAATTCATTTTCTTTCCACCAAAATTCTATCTTTGTAATCAAACAGACCCATAGTACAAAATTCGAATCTTCAAATAATATAAAAAACCAAAATTTTTCATTCTACGTTGTTTTTTTTTTTTTTTTCGAAATCCATAGCCCCTGTTTGGCCCTCATTTTAAGAAAATAAAAATTGGTGAAATAGTATTTTTTAAAAAAATGAATGGTTGCAAAAAAAAGGAAGATTTTTCAATTTACGTATAATATTATTTTATAAAAAATTGTATAGTTAAAAATAAAAAAAAATGAAATATAAATTAATAGGGCCAAACAGGAGCATTTGACAGAAAATTTCAAGGTATGTACATCCCCTTGACCTGGCTTTAAACCAGGAACCCAGAACCCCTACGGACTCTAACTATTGGTGTGTCCCACAACCCAAAATTCCTACCGACCCTCGGGGCAAGTGGGTCCCGCATCCCACAACCCCAAAACTCTCATCAAACCTCACAACAGGTGGGTCCTACATCCCACAACCCAAAACTCCTAACATGGGACCCACTTGTATAAAAAATTAGCCCAAACCCCACGCCACGCACGCCATGATATGAACCCCTGCCTGCACCTCAAGCTTCGTCCATGAAAATGAAATGGGTTATTCTTGAAAACCCCCTTATTTTTTGAACACCGTCATGTATTGGGTGATTTAACCCAAGAGTAATTTATATGAAATACCATCCCAAGGTATGTATTTTATTTAAAGGTTAATCAATTAGTTGAACACCAAAACATAGATTCGAGGTGCAAAGCATATAGATGAATTCGCACAATTTATGCAAATTAAAAGACAAGTATCAATCTCACAGAAATAACAATCAAACAAGCATCTTCAAGGGGAATTATTAATTTACTTCGATCTTGTCAGCAGCTTTACTCCCTCAATCTGATTTGCTTTACCGCTAGATCTAACAACATATAACAAACACTAAATATAAACGAGAAGAGTGGAATCCAATCCACCCTAGAAACAAATTCATAATAACACAAAAAAGGAGATCTGAAATCGAAACTTGGAGAAGTTAGGGAAAGAAAGGAATCCAGAGGAAATTGTTGGAATGGGAGGACTCGGAAAGAAACAGGAGGAAATTCCTTCCTTCCGCAGAACTCCATTCCAATAACTTCATCTACACCCATTTCCTTTCCCCCTTCTCCACCAACCCTTTCTCTCCGTATGTCAAATGAACACGAACAAGGCAATATATATAGAAAAAGAAAACGCGTTAAGAATTTTCTAGGGTTTCCATAACTTTTCAATATTGCATTACTACTTCCTCATTTTTTAATTTCTTGCCATTCCAGTCCTTGTAACGTACTGCCCTTTACTAGTTGATACCACCACGTGATATGGCAGACAGAAAACGCATCAGATAAAGTTGACCGAGCATTTCAATATTCTTTTTACTTTTCACATTAGTCCTTGTCTATTTTGGTTGTCTTAAGTTCCATTTTTTTAAAATTTATTTTTTCTCAATCTCAATGTTTTCTACATTCATGGGCGAGGAGGTGTCGAAATAATAATTCTTAACCAACTGGGAAAAAAAAAATATTGTTCACAAAGAGAAAGGGGGGGGGGGGGGGGCTTTTGGCATTTTGACCTATAGATTGGTATTAATTTCCAACCTGATAAATCTCAGTTCTAAATTAAATGGTAAAAAATCAGTTAGCATAGAGTCGAGGCATTTCACCAAGCTTTTTTCAGGGTTAGATGAATCGCCTAAGTAACTGTTTCATTAACTTGTGGAAAATTTTTGTCATCGTTGTGTTCAGAATTACTGTTTTTCAGCTGAGATCCTTGAGATGGAGAATGATGAATCGATGATACTGAATAAGATGGCCGAATCTGTAACGTCCCAAATCTTTACTACTAGTTAGATTTAAATTTAGGACTTAAGTGCTCTATTATTAAAATTTAATGACCTTGTTGATTATTTGTCTAGTCTAATAGTCTTATTAGTTGTTGACTAATAGTTTGAGGGCGTATATCGATAATTGTTTTGGAAGTTAAAGGAAATCATGCGTAAAACATATAAAAATATGTCAATTGATTTTAATTAAAGATGATTTATTGACCTTATACATTATTCTTACCACATTTCATTACCACATTTCAATCCAATGTAATTAATTTGACAACGTGATTAAATGTATTGAGTTGACCATTTTCATGACAATACATCAGTTATACATTGATTATGCCTAACATTTATCCATTTTATTTCATTTTTCTACACATGATCAAGAATTTACATTATAAAAAGAAAACCCAACAATAAACTATCTCTCAACAACTATTTACACACTCTCCCTCTATAACTTTGTCTCTCCGCTTCCTCTCTTTCTCCTTTTGTTTTTATATTAAATATTGCCGTACACATATAAAATCACACATAAATAATCAATCCCACAAGTGACTCAAGGATCTCTTCCCAATAATAACCCTTTTTTATCATTTTGAATTGTCCAGTAAGAAAGTAAGTTGTACTTTATGTTTATTAGGGCTAATGTTTGTATATGTAATACTTCTATGGCTATATTATGTTTGCTCCATGTTACATATATTTTATTAAGAATGGACCGGAGTTTAGTAGTGCTACGAACGAGTATTTAGCATCATATAAATTCAGTCTATTTTTTGTAGAAATACATATATGAATTCATTATCATGCCCGCTTATTGAGAATTATTCTTACCCCATTATGTTTCTAGTTTTCAGTTAATTGATGATTCAAGGCGATTGGCACGGAGATGGCTTATGGTGGCAAAAGTTTTAATAATAAAATTATTGCGTTTTCAAACTCTTATTACTTAATTTGATTTAAATGTTTTAAAATATTTATCGTTTCAAGTTAACTCGTTAAATTCATTGCATTATTTGGATTTTGATAAGTGCTTTAATAATTTATATGATTGTGTTGAATATTCTTTAAATTAGTTTTAGTTTATGATAAAGTGACACTCGATCATTAAGGATTCGGATCGTCAAAGAATTAGACGAAGATGTACATTAATTGGTCAGAAGTGACGAACTTAATTAGAAGAAGAAAAATCTTTGCTAGGATCAACTGATTGCACAATGCAAGAAGCCCTAGACATCTTCTCATAAAGAAAGAAAATAAGGAAGTAAACAAAAGAGAAAGAATGAAGATACTATCGTGCTTATCAAACAATTTAATACCGATCTGCTTGACCAAAAGAGCAAGAACTCCATATATTGATTCATATGTTTTCCCGCAAACTACCCTTGGTTATTCCTAACATTCTGTCTTTGTACTTTATTGTTAATCACTTGAATCTTGTTCCTTATAATGAGTTTTGTCCAATTTTTTGCCAAACCATTATTGACATCACACACTTTTGTTCGTTGACAAGTCTTCGAAAACTCTCAAAACAATTCAAGAGTAAGTAGCAAGATAAGATATATCAAACCTCAGTAGTTCTTTCACGGACCCTTTCCAACTTACTTGATGAATATTTCTTTACAAAAGAGCATGCTCTATCTGTCATCACTCTCAACCAAACTCTGGTTTGCATTTGTTCACCTCTAAAGAGTTCTTCAAAGTTATGGAATGTCAAATCAACACCGGGTATTCGGAGATCATATAACATTGTAGTTCATCGCAAATCCAATGTCTTGCATATTTTGAGGCCAAAGCTACAATTCAGGTGATTAATAACCAATATTTATACCTTACATTCCCAATATATGCACTAATTCACTAGTAGCATTACAACTTAGAGACAGAAAACATTCCTCGTCCAGGGTCCATATAGCAGGCCTCCTTAGAGAATCCCATGAAAATTGATTGCAAATTTGCAATGAATGAAAGGGGGAAATTATTTATAAAAATTTTTTTACACAAAATTTAAGTATTATACTTGAACAAGTAGCATCAACAAGTTAGCCAATACTCTTAAGAAAAGGAAGACTGGAAGAAGTAATGTCACCAACATATATTATACAACAATTGCCCTTTAGAAATTGAATAATTTTCGAGTGCCATTGTTCATATTTTCATTATTTAACATCTCCATCTAAGTGTATATAATATAACCACACCATTTACTAAGTAGTTTGTGAAAATAAATTCAAGACTCGTTGTGACTATCAATTAAAAATTTAGAAGGCCATTATTTATAGAAGTTTAAAGTCAGAGCTGGATCTAATGAGAGGCCCAAGAGGCCACTGTCTCAAGCCCAACTCTGTAGGGGGCCAAAAAATACCCTTAAAACCAGTTTTACATAACTTTTGAAAAGTCAAAGGAAGCTTTTAAGATTCAAAAACTATTTTGAACTGATTTGGCTAATTTTATAAAAATGTTTTTGATACTTAGAAGGATTTTTAGTGGTTGGTCCAATATGACTTTTTTTAAAAGTATTTTTGGAATAGAAAATACTTTTGAAAATAAGTTTTCAAACAAAAATCAAGATGTTTCATCCAAAAGCAAAAATAAAAGTCATACAAGACGGATCCTTATAAACAAAAAAAATTGATTGCTTGTTACAATCTAAGAGTCCAAATTTTAAATTTGCCTCATGCCTTGCAAAAACATAGGTATGGCCCTATTTAAAGTTACTCTTATTAGGTGGCCACATCGTTTGACCATTCCAGTGTGGTTTGATTTTGCCGATTACCATCTCTATCCTTCATTTCCGCGTAAGTATAAAAATATGGAGGGACAACTCTATCATTTTCACGCCCATATTAATTGACAATTCAAATTATTATTGACACGTGTCAATAATGACAACAACCAAGGGATCCATTGCAGAGCCAACGGTTGAAATTTTTATTATAATGGAGGTGAGAATGCCTCCCAAACAGGGCTAGATAAGAAAAGACGTAAAAATTGAAATAATTTCTTCTTCTTGTTTCCACCATTAGTGTACGGGTACTTGTGGAGGCCTATGCTCATAAGTCCCTTTCATCTTGTGGGAATTCGGACATTTCTTTTTGTTTCCCCTCTATTATCATATTTCTGCTTTTCAAATTGGAAGACAAGATTTTAAATAGATTTTAATAAAAGTTAATAAAATAGATGATTAAAAAGTTGTGAATCTTATAAAATATATTATTAAAATTAATTATTTAATTTGATTAAAAATTTTTATTTTTTTTATTTTTTATTTCAACTAAACAAGACTCGAGTTAAAACTTACATGCTTGTTGAAGCAGTATCACAATTCACAAGTCATTATGCTTACTTTTAGCTATAACTCTTGTAAGGTACATATAATAGTCGCGTTTTGTAAAGATCTCCCTAATATGAACCCCTATTTGTCTATCATTATTTTAAACTCTTTCTTTTCTTTCTTTCCATTTTTTTTTTCAAATTTACTTTCAATTAGACATTGTTGCAATAAAATATTTTCCACGTAAGTACAAATTTTTTCACTTTTTAATTATACATTTTTAAAAAATTTACTATTTCAAATAGGGATAAGTATAGAAACTTCCTCAACAATTGATAGTTGAGAGTTTCCCCAAAATCTCTCTCTCTCTCTCTCTCACAAAAGTAGTGTTCTAAAAGGCGTGCTTAGACGACATCAAGAAGTCGCCTAGGCGCGATGCACGGTGGAAAAGCCAAGCCAAGCGTCTTATTTAGCGATTAACAGCAATTGTTGACCGTTAGGCGCACATTATTATCTTTTTATTTTTATTTTTATTTTTTTGCAATTTTTTAATTTATAATTTAAAGGTTGATTTCTTTACTTTATCTACTCTAAATTCAAATCAATCGCTTAAAACTTTGAACGAATGAAAATTTTCAAAAATTCCTATCTATTTACTATTTAGTATTTACATTTGAAAGGAAACTTTGAAAAATGTATAAAGTTCCTATGAATATATTTAGATGTTTGATATGTATTATTTTTAATTATTAAATAATTTTTTGATTGATTAAAAAGTTAAAATAATATTAAAATAAGAAAACGTTTTTTTACGTTTATACTTCGTCTAAGCTCGCTTAACTCATAACTTGACCTTCACACATCGCCAAACATTACGTATTTTAAAATACTACTCAAAAGTCAAAACAACTAGGTATTAGCACAGCTGAATGGCTAATGGTAGTGAACAATGCTACAGATACAACCATGATTGACAATTTTTGTTGACATTCGTGAGCTGACAAAATCTACACCATTCATTATAAAAACTTTTGTAAATCAATCAATTATATCTTGACGATAGTCAACGAGGGTATACAAATAGTGCCCCCGTTTGGCCCCCATTAAATTTCATTACATTACATTTTTCTCTATCTTATTTTCAACCACACAATCTTTCATAAAATAATATTACATGTAAATCGAAAATTTTTCCTTCTTTTTCAACCATTAATTTTTCAAAAAAATACTATTCCACCCATTTTCATTTCTAGAAAATGGGGGCCAAACGGGGGCAGTATTTAACACCGCTCCATCCACTTTCTGCACATATATGATAATCACCGACTGTCTAATTCAACACAAAACCTCTTCTCAATATCTCGTGGAAGACAACCCCTATTTGAACTTTAAGCCCCTGTTTGTGCCATATTTTTGGCTCATTTTAATGAAAAATTGGACAGTTTGGTTCTACAGCTCTCTGACGCCCATTAAAGAGTCACATGGTAGAAATATATATTCTTTTCTCCTTTGCCCTTCTACCGCTTTCCCAAAACACTCTATCTCCAGACTCTCTCCAGGGACTAAAGTCTCATTTTCGTCTCCAGCAACGCCTTCTGCAGAAGACCCTCCATTCATTTGCGTGATTTTCGCAAAGGTCACCGGAAAGCGACCATCAACCGACAACGGAGCAAGAATACAAGGTACCGTCCGGGATTCATTTTCTTCTGGGCGTGCGTTCGTGTTCCCAGTCTGCACAAATTCATTTCGGTCGGCAAAAAGTCGGTAGTCCAACGCCGACATTCCTGCTGCCTCTGGTTGAAATCGACGACAAACCTCATGGATTCACACTCTACTGAGGTAAGCCGACGGCTAAGCACACCATTTACGGTTCATATTTTACTTTTGCTTTTCTGACCACTTGACGCTCCCTCTCTGTAGATGGGCTCCGACCCACAGCAAGAATCTTCCGATGCACAAGTTCCTGCAAACATGGGCTTAGAATCAAGAAGAAACGTGAGGTGGAAGCCGGCAGAACGGATGACGTTCATAGCAGCTTGTGAAACTGCCATTGCTGAAGGTTATCGCCATGGCAGGTGTTTCACGAAACAAGGCTGGGAGCATGTGGTTGCATTATTCAATTCGTCGTCCGGCTACAATTGGACAAAACAACAACTCCGCAACCACTGGGCTACAATGCGTCGTGACCATAAACGCCTCCGCGAACTCTTATCCTGCAACGGGGTCGTGTACGATCTGCCAACGGGTCACATTGTAGCATCCGAGGAGTGGTGGACGCGAAAAATCAGGGTAAGGCGTCAGTTTTGAGTTTGCAGCGTTTGTAACGTTCCATTAATCACCACAACCTACAACCCAGACACAAATCGATGTGCCCTGCAACTATAGGGTAGTTTGTTGTTGTTTATTTGAGCATGCACATACCATGTTGTTGCCGAAAATTAAACTGAAGTTGTTAATCTTGCATGCCATATGAAACGCAAACAAGGTTCTGATTTCTGCTTTTGTTATTTCTCTGCTTGTATACTTTGATTCGCTCTAATATTTGATAACAACTTTAACACAGCTAGGATGCTTCAGATACTTTCATGCCTTGTTAACTTCTTCGAGTGAAACTTCATGGGTCAATAGTTCATCTAGCTAGATTTTCTGTTCAAACAACATTTTTTTCAGTCCATGTACAATAAGGTATAATCAATTATTTTAGGGAAGTGACGAAGGTGTGTTTTCTTTTTTCAACAACTTAAATTTTTAAACGAGGTAATTCAATCAATAAAGCTTCTAGATTTCATCGTGAAACTCGAAATGGATTCATAACTTATTTATGCATTTCTCAACTATTTTAAGGAGGTCTGTTTGAGGTCTTACTCGGAAAGCGACCATCAACCGACAACGGAGCAAGAATACAAGGTACCGTCCGGGATTCATTTTCTTCTGGGCGTGCGTTCGTGTTCCCAGTCTGCACAAATTCATTTTGGTCGGCAAAAAGTCGGTAGTCCAACGCCGACATTCCTGCTGCCTCTGGTTGAAATCGACGACAAACCTCATGGATTCACACTCTACTGAGGTAAGCCGACGGCTAAGCACACCATTTACGGTTCATATTTTACTTTTGCTTTTCCGACCACTTGACGCTCCCTCTCTGTAGATGGGCTCCGACCCACAGCAAGAATCTTCCGATGCACAAGTTCCTGCAAACAGGGGCTTAGAATCAAGAAGAAACGTGAGGTGAAAGCCGGCAGAACGGATGACGTTCATAGCAGCTTGTGAAACTGCCATTGCTGAAGGTTATCGCCATGGCAGGTGTTTCACGAAACAAGGCTGGGAGCGTGTGGTTGCATTATTCAATTCGTCGTCCGGCTACAATTGGACAAAACAACAACTCCGCAACCACTGGGCTACAATGCGTCGTGACCATAAACGCCTCCGCGAACTCTTATCCTGCAACGGGGTCGTGTACGATCCGCCAACGGGTCACATTGTAGCATCCGAGGAGTGGTGGACGCGAAAAATCAGGGTAAGGCGTCAGTTTTGAGTTTGCAGCGTTTGTAACGTTCCATTAATCACCACAACCTACAACCCAGACACAAATCGATGTGCCCTGCAACTATAGGGTAGTTTGTTGTTGTTTATTTGAGCATGCACATACCATGTTGTTGCCGAAAATTAAACTGAAGTTGTTAATCTTGCATGCCATATGAAACGCAAACAAGGTTCTGATTTCTGCTTTTGTTATTTCTCTGCTTGTATACTTTGATTCGCTCTAATATTTGATAACAACTTTAACACAGCTAGGATGCTTCAGATACTTTCATGCCTTGTTAACTTCTTCGAGTGAAACTTCATGGGTCAATAGTTCATCTAGCTAGATTTTCTGTTCAAACAACATTTTTTTCAGTCCATGTACAATAAGGTATAATCAATTATTTTAGGGAAGTGACGAAGGTGTGTTTTCTTTTTTCAACAACTTAAATTTTTAAACGAGGTGATTCAATCAATAAAGCTTCTAGATTTCATCGTGAAACTC
>NC_036244.1:16265892-16273283 GCF_002742605.1 Olea europaea var. sylvestris | reverse complement strand
ACCATAAATGGACCCCTTAATTGTCCTACCACACAAGAGCGGAATGTATTTGAGCTCCCCACTTAAATGAAGTCTTGCACCAATGAAAACTATTGTCCCAAGTCCCTGTTTAAATGACACGGTTAAAAAGAAATTAGTCTTATGTTATGATCAATAGGAAAAGCCATTACTGATACTAAAATTGACAGGAAGATTTGAGGAATTTTACCACTTTGTTCATTTAGCAGCTCTGGAACTCTAGTGCACTCATAACAGTAATCCACCCCCAGTTTACCTGTAGTCTCTTTGATCAATTCTGATACAGGTTTATCAGATTCTTTTGGATTGATAAATTCAGTACCTGCATACCATGTTGTAACTAATTGATTCTTGCATTCAGTTGGTTAAACACTACAGTTTGGTAATCAGTTAAGCGGGTTACAATTAGTTAGAATCAATGAAACTGTTACTTGTAATCTGGTAGTCGTTATAACTGATGTGTGTGTATATATATATATATATATATATATATATATATATATATATATATATATAGGACCAAGAGGGCTGAGAATAGAATGTGAGCAAGAGGGGAGCATTTTCTGTTGAGAGAGAAAGTGAGATTGAGAGAGAAAAGTCTCTGTAGACAATCTCTGAAACTTCTTGTGACTTTCTTCTGGTTGTGTCTCAGTTAAGTGATGAGTTCTTTGTTTTGTAAAACCATCACTGTGTAATATCCACTTGAATGTCAGATTGAATGTGAAAGAAAATCCCTGCAAGTTGAAACATGAAATTCTTGGGTCCATTAATCTGATTTTTGCTGAGTTTCTGTCCTGCCATTAATATGATTTTTGCCGAGTTTCTTTCCTACCAGGATATGTTTGTCTATAGCATATTTCAATTTTCATGCATATATTTTTTTGTATTCATTACTGCAGGAGAACAAAGACTACAAGGATTTCAAGGACAAAAATGTGAGCGAGATTTACATCCGTTATCGCGTGCTATTTGGTGAAAGCTACCACGGTGACAAGTATGCAACGACCCCAAGCCTGTTGTCTAGAACGGGCTTAGCTGTGTTTGAGAATAGTGCAGCAGGGGACCACTTGGATGACATTCCTGTTGATGGAGAGGGCAGTGATTCTAGCGATGAGAGGGACGGTGGAACTAGTCTAGGAGGTACGAACACTTCGAGTGCTCGAAGTGGTGAGAAACGACAATCATCCACGAAGGGACGGAAGGGGAAGCACAAGAAAATTTCGGCCCGTGGTCTCTCATTTTCCGTGGAATGAGCGACCATTGCAGTTGAAGAAGTGGTCGTAAATCTTAATAGCGTCATACATGATAACAAGAATGTCGAGGCTGCATGTATCAAGGAGTTGCTCGCGGCAGGACGGCTACAGCGTCGCACCCCTCTGTATTTCTATGCCTGTACACTCCTGGCGCAGAAGCGCTATTGGGATATGTTATCTGTCATAAGAGATGCAGACCAAAAGTTCGAATGGATTGAATGGCATCACTCCACTAGGAGTTCACTGTTTGCTACGTACTTATGTAATACTGTAGTGGTGCACCCGAACATTTAATTTTTCCTGTACTCTTACCTGCTTATAAATGGACGGGTTGGACACTTGTGTTAGTATTAATGTTATGTAGCTACTATTGTCAATTTGTGTTGCTTACTGTTGTGATGTGCTTTGGTTGATTGTGGAAGGCGGGTTCGGGCGAGAAATTGGAAATAATCTAGGTCAATAAAACCATATGAATGCATGGTTGAGTCATGGAGTTCAATATGATGGAGGTAATAAGCTCAAAGAACGAGATTTCATGAAGGTAGATGAAGCCAAACAAACTGGGAGCAATTGTGCCAAATTTGTAAAACCCATTACTCTCAACGTTGATCAAGTTAAATTAAAGGAGAAATTGAAGAATAATAAAGGAGAAACCCATTACTCTCAAACCTTGATCAAGTTAATAGGATTTATTCTTAGGAGTCTAGTTACGTTTCTACAATAGTTTAGGAGTTTAATTCCAATTTTAATTAGGTTTAGGGAATGTTAGTATAAATAGGATTATTCATTGTATTTTTTTGACAACTTGTATCATGTTGCGTATTTTACTCGTGTTGAATAGCATGTCCTATATATGTACTCATTTTGCAGGGAATCTTGCAGCCCATTTTTGCTGTATAACATGTCTCCAATCATGCAGCCTTTGTCTTTTTTGTTTTCATTCTCCCAATCAATTAGCCCACTTGCTACAACGAGGCAAACTTAACTTTTGCATTCTCCTATATAAATGAATGTCCCCCAATGGGTGGCCAAGAACCTTATTACGATAATGTGTTCCCGGATTGCTGGTACGCTATGGGTGATCTGACCTTTGATTGCGTGCTACAACCAAGATCTGACGTAGAAGAAGAGCTCGATGATGAGTTGTTCGACCGTCTTGCGAATGACATGACAACTTGGGTCACATTTTCAGCCGTTGCAGGGATCGATGCTCGGATCTATCATCCCACAAGCAAAATCGGGTGCAACGATTCCTGTTCTCCAGAAATGGGCACATGTTCATGATGGAGGCTATGAGCGGGAATGGACAGATGTGCTACCAAGAGTTTCAAATGTACCCACCAATGTTGCGCCACTTTGCACATTTGCTGCGAGACAAATATAGTATAACAAGAAGCCAGCAGGTAGATATCTACGAGAAAGTTGGTATGTTCCTGTGCATACTTGCACACGGGAAGGGATATCGACAGGTGACAAGGATTTTCTATCACTCTTTGCAAACTGTCTGTCAATTCTTCAAAGAGGTGCTACGTGCCATTGTGTCGCTATCTGAACGTATTATTTGACCATCGCATAACTACAATGACGGTGTCAAGCCACACAAGCCGGACCCGAACAAACATCCACTATTTCAGGATTGTATTGGGGTTATTGACGGAACACATGTGCGAGCCGTGCTCCCGCGCCACGAACGGGTGCACTTCATTGGTCGAAAAGGAATACCAACCCAAAATGTGTTGGTCGCATGTGATTTCAATTTATGTTTCACATTCGTGCTTGCTGGTTATATCGGGAACACGCATGACGCACGAATTCTAGCTTGTGCTATATACAGCCCGGAGATAGAATTTCCGCAGCCAGCAACGGGAAAGTATTATTTGGTGGATTCCGATTTTGCTCATCGACCGGGGTATATGGCCCCTTACAAAGGTTTAAACATACTGTATCACTTTCAGCAGTTTCACGACGAATGAACAGGTCAGCGTCGTAGGTTTCGAAATACTCGTGAGAAGTTCAACTTCAGGCACTCTTCGTGCAAGAATGTCATTGAACGTGCATTTGGTGTGTTGAAGCAGAGATGGAAAATCTTTGATCGTTTGCCTAGTTACTCGTTCCCAACACAAGTTGCAGTTGTCTTAGCTACTATGGCCGTTCACAATTTTCTGCGTCGTTCGGGAGTTGTGGACGAGGCATTCGCAAGAGCGAAAACGGATGATGACGTTGCCGAGGTGGAGTTACCTAACGCTGAGGATGAAATTCAGGTCGAAGTAAATGCGCCGGAGATACAACGGAATGAGTGGGATAGACTTCGCGATTACATGACACAACAATCGTGACGATCGCATTTAGGGACCTCACATGCGGCACATGAAAATTGGTTTGAAGGTATTTCAACACTTTGACTTAATGTTGTCGTCACCGTTGCAAGAGTTCTATCCGTGTATTATGTGTATGTACTTATGTCGAACGTGAAAATTGGTTTGAAGGTACTTCAACACTTTGTATTTTTTTTTCCATTCACAATAATTGTAGGGACTGTCCGCCTATTGACATATTTTTTTTTTCATTTTTTTTTTAAATTTACGTTGTGTTTGGTTCAAGGGGGGACGTCTTTGTTATTTTGAGTTTTTATTTGCAAACGTCTAAACAATTAAAATGGTCACCTAAAAATCTTGGAAGTGGTTGTATCTGTCTTCATTGTGTTTAATAATGCAAAAATATGGCTGATACTTTTGACTATTCTTTGCCCACTTTTGTGGCTATCTTCATAATGCAGCATTTTGACTATTCTTTGCCCACTTCTGTGACTTTCCACAATTTGCTGACACTTTCACTTGGTATGGGCAAAATAAGAAATTTTATACTTTTTGACTGTTGCAACGTCTGATAAGTGCAATGTACAGGGGACGGTCGAATTTTTCATTAAAATGAGCCAAAAATATGGCACAAACAGGGATTAAATTGCAGCATGATATACTCGCAAAGAACGGGCTTGTTACCAATTGTTTTGAACTCTCGTTTCTACGCGTCTATGCCTCTACGAGCTGTGGTGTGTACAATATCCTTCTTCTCCTGAACATACTTTGTTATATAGAAAATGCCCCTTCGTACAATAAGCTCAAAAACTCTCATGCCCCCTAAAAACTCCATCTCCTTTTTCTATTTTTACTTTCTTAATTTCAATTTCAAGGTACGCTTAAGTTTCTTCTTTTCTCGTACACAACATTCTTACTGCCTCTCAGGATTCAACAACAATAGTAGCACTGGTGAATACGTTTGTACAAACAGTAGAAGTAGAATGTGCCCAGATGGGCATTTCAAAAACCTAATCTTGAAAACATTACACGAAAATCCTAGGGCATTTAAAAACACTTATTGGGAAGTTCCCGATTATTTTAATGTTTTGATAATTGATTCTGAATTGTTTATAAATGTTTTAAAGTCGATTCGACACAGACCAAGTGTGGTGCTCGGTTTGTTCAGATGGGTTGAGGTGCAAAAGGGGTTTAAGCATTCAGAATTTGTATTTTGTACTGTTCTTGAAATTCTTGTGCAGAACGATATGATGTCATCTGCTTATTGGGTGGCTGAGAGGGCCATCAGCATGAATTTGCACTGTGTTGTTGATGTATTAATTGATGGATACTTGAAATATGATGTCTCGGTCAAGTTACTTGATTTATTATTGTGGGTTTACTCAAAAAAATCTGATGTTAAGCATTGTTTACTTGTTTTTGACAAGATGGTAAGGATCAGGTTTTTGCCGGATGTGAAGAATTGCAACAGAGTTCTTAGGATACTTAGGGATAGAAATTTGGTTGCGAAAGCTAGAGAAGTGTATGGGATGATGGGGGATATTGGGATCGAGCCTACAATTGTAACCTATAACACGATGTTGGATTTACTATGTAAAAAAGGTGAAGTGCAGCAGGCACTTGACCTTTTGCTGGAGATGCAGCGGAGGGATTTCAGTCCGAATGATGTTACATATAATTTGATGATCAATGGGTTGTCAAAGAAAGGTGAGTTTGATCGGGCCAAAGAGTTGATTGGGGTGATGTTGAATAAAGGGTTGGAGGTTTCATCGTATACATACAACCCTCTTATAAGTGGTTATTGTCAGAAGGGAATGCTTATCGAGGCACTATGGCTTGGGGAAGAGATGGAAATTAGAGGAGCCTTGCCTTCTATATCGACTTACAATGCATTTATGCATGGGTTCTGCAAGTTAGGGAGAGTGAATGATGCCTGGCAATGGATTCCCGTGATGCTGAAGAAGAACTTGATGCCTGATGTTGTTACATACAACACTCTGATATATGGACACTGTCAGTTGGGGGATATTACCAAGGCTTTGTTCTTGTTGTTTGAGATGAGGAGAAGGAATGTCAAACCTACTTTGATAACCTATAATACAATGATGGATGGACTGTGCAAACATGGGGATTTAGATTCTGCTATGCGGCTGAAAGATGAAATGATCAGTTATGGCATTTTTCCTGACGCTTTTAGCTATACAATTCTCATAGATGGTTCTTATAAGGCAGGAAACTTATTGATGGCGAAGAAAGTATTTGATGAGATGGTGAGCAAAGGGGTGGAGCCTGACCGGCTTGCCTACACAACTTGCGTTACGGGTGAACTGAAGCTTGGTGAGTGATACTTCTATGCCATTCTTGTTACAAGAAGGAATGCTATTAATGTATTATGTTTTTTGCGGATGGGATATGTATTTTGGATCGTTTAGAATAAGCTTGTGAATTTTTTTGAAGATGGTCCGTGATGGTGCCTTGCCTGATCATATTGCATATAATAGCACCATTCACTTTGACTTGGAAATTGGTATCTTAGGAAAGCCAGGGAGTTGTTCTAGGGCTGGTATGCTGCAGCTGTGAGCCCGTGACACACATTTTGATATATACTTGAGTGCATAAAGTAGATAGATATGTCCATGACAGAAGTAGTTTTGGAGCAAAACTTGAATTCAAAACATTTGTTCTTAGTAACCAGGGCGAAGAATTGAAGAAGATGATTGGTGCAGTTACTTATATTTTGGAGCAAAACAGTAAGCTAAGCCTCATTCACAATAAATTTGGGGTGAGCTATATGAATCCTTTCTCGTGATTCTGTATTGCTATGTCTATTTGAAGATCCAAGTCAACTATTTTTCTCATCATCAAAGAAAAAATTGGCTGTCGATGACATTAGTGCACTAATTTAATCCACCAAAAGTTAAAGATGTATTTTCAGATTTTCATTTGGCCCTGAAATTCCAGCAATACTTATTTAAATGCCTACACTTGATCACAAATAATGGTAACCTGGGTCGGTGCTCATTGCTGCCATTTAATTCCTTCTGTTTTTATTCATTTGTTGTTAGCAATCTTAAATGGAGTAGCTGTCCCAATTTTTTGCCTTCTAATGTTGCATGGAAGATGAATCTTTTTTTAAAGGTGCCACCATTTAATCCCAAATAGATTAGGCATTTAGCAGCAAAGATAATAGTTGTGGTTAAAGGCTTAAAGCTAATATAATGTGAGGAACACAATACAGCATGGTAACTATGTCTCTCATCACGCTGGAGCAAGAATGTGGATGAAGTGAGATTAATGGAACACTTCCATTACAACTTCATTTCATGCTTGAAGTTCCCTATTGACTTGCTTAGCTGTTTTTGTATTATAATTTATCTCACTTCAGGTCTTGCTCATTTATTTGTGTACAGGGTACTTATCAGGCCACATCCTGCAATTTGGCACCTGGTTCATGGATTGGCATTGTTTACCTTGTTGTATTGGAGCAAGAATGTGGATGAAGTGAGATTAATGGAACACTTCCATTACAACTTCATTTCATGCTTGAAGTTCCCTATTGACTTGCTTAGCTGTTTTTGTATTATAATTTATCTCACTTCAGGTCTTGCTCATTTATTTGTGTACAGGGTACTTATCAGGCCACATCCTGCAATTTGGCACCTGGTTCATGGATTGGCATTGTTTACCTTGTTGTATAACATTTTTGTTATTTCAGGTCAGTTTATTTTTTCAGCACACTCTTTTTTTATCATTTCTTCAATGATGACTATATTGAGTTTTCAATTTTTTATTTTTTTATTTTTTT
>NC_036244.1:16253089-16259570 GCF_002742605.1 Olea europaea var. sylvestris | reverse complement strand
CAATTAAAATGGTCACCTAAAAATCTTGGAAGTGGTTGTATCCGTCTTCATTGTGTTTAATAATGCAAAAATATGGTTGGCACTTTTGACTATTCTTTGCCCACTTCTATGTATGTCTTCATAATACAGCATTTTGACTATTCTTTGCCCACTTCTGTGACTTTCCACAATTTGCTGACACTTTCACTTGGTATGGGCAAAATAAGAAATTTTATACTTTTTGACTGTTGCAACGTCTGATAAGTGCAATTTACAGGGGACGGTCGAATTTTTCATTAAAATGAGCCAAAAATATGGCACAGACAGGGATTAAATTGCAGCATGATATACTCCTTCATAATGCAGCATTTTGACTATTCTTTGCCCACTTCTGTGACTTTCCACAATTTGCTGACACTTTCACTTGGTATGGGCAAAATAAGAAATTTTATACTTTTTGACTGTTGCAACGTCTGATAAGTGCAATGTACAGGGGACGGTCGAATTTTTCATTAAAATGAGCCAAAAATATGGCACAAACAGGGATTAAATTGCAGCATGATATACTCGCAAAGAACGGGCTTGTTACCAATTGTTTTGAACTCTCGTTTCTACGCGTCTATGCCTCTACGAGCTGTGGTGTGTACAATATCCTTCTTCTCCTGAACATACTTTGTTATATAGAAAATGCCCCTTCGTACAATAAGCTCAAAAACTCTCATGCCCCCTAAAAACTCCATCTCCTTTTTCTATTTTTACTTTCTTAATTTCAATTTCAAGGTACGCTTAAGTTTCTTCTTTTCTCGTACACAACATTCTTACTGCCTCTCAGGATTCAACAACAATAGTAGCACTGGTGAATACGTTTGTACAAACAGTAGAAGTAGAATGTGCCCAGATGGGCATTTCAAAAACCTAATCTTGAAAACATTACACGAAAATCCTAGGGCATTTAAAAACACTTATTGGGAAGTTCCCGATTATTTTAATGTTTTGATAATTGATTCTGAATTGTTTATAAATGTTTTAAAGTCGATTCGACACAGACCAAGTGTGGTGCTCGGTTTGTTCAGATGGGCTGAGGTGCAAAAGGGGTTTAAGCATTCAGAATTTGTATTTTGTACTGTTCTTGAAATTCTTGTGCAGAACGATATGATGTCATCTGCTTATTGGGTGGCTGAGAGGGCCATCAGCATGAATTTGCACTGTGTTGTTGATGTATTAATTGATGGATACTTGAAATATGATGTCTCGGTCAAGTTACTTGATTTATTATTGTGGGTTTACTCAAAAAAATCTGATGTTAAGCATTGTTTACTTGTTTTTGACAAGATGGTAAGGATCAGGTTTTTGCCGGATGTGAAGAATTGCAACAGAGTTCTTAGGATACTTAGGGATAGAAATTTGGTTGCGAAAGCTAGAGAAGTGTATGGGATGATGGGGGATATTGGGATCGAGCCTACAATTGTAACCTATAACACGATGTTGGATTTACTATGTAAAAAAGGTGAAGTGCAGCAGGCACTTGACCTTTTGCTGGAGATGCAGCGGAGGGATTTCAGTCCGAATGATGTTACATATAATTTGATGATCAATGGGTTGTCAAAGAAAGGTGAGTTTGATCGGGCCAAAGAGTTGATTGGGGTGATGTTGAATAAAGGGTTGGAGGTTTCATCGTATACATACAACCCTCTTATAAGTGGTTATTGTCAGAAGGGAATGCTTATCGAGGCACTATGGCTTGGGGAAGAGATGGAAATTAGAGGAGCCTTGCCTTCTATATCGACTTACAATGCATTTATGCATGGGTTCTGCAAGTTAGGGAGAGTGAATGATGCCTGGCAATGGATTCCCGTGATGCTGAAGAAGAACTTGATGCCTGATGTTGTTACATACAACACTCTGATATATGGACACTGTCAGTTGGGGGATATTACCAAGGCTTTGTTCTTGTTGTTTGAGATGAGGAGAAGGAATGTCAAACCTACTTTGATAACCTATAATACAATGATGGATGGACTGTGCAAACATGGGGATTTAGATTCTGCTATGCGGCTGAAAGATGAAATGATCAGTTATGGCATTTTTCCTGACGCTTTTAGCTATACAATTCTCATAGATGGTTCTTATAAGGCAGGAAACTTATTGATGGCGAAGAAAGTATTTGATGAGATGGTGAGCAAAGGGGTGGAGCCTGACCGGCTTGCCTACACAACTTGCGTTACGGGTGAACTGAAGCTTGGTGAGTGATACTTCTATGCCATTCTTGTTACAAGAAGGAATGCTATTAATGTATTATGTTTTTTGCGGATGGGATATGTATTTTGGATCGTTTAGAATAAGCTTGTGAATTTTTTTGAAGATGGTCCGTGATGGTGCCTTGCCTGATCATATTGCATATAATAGCACCATTCACTTTGACTTGGAAATTGGTATCTTAGGAAAGCCAGGGAGTTGTTCTAGGGCTGGTATGCTGCAGCTGTGAGCCCGTGACACACATTTTGATATATACTTGAGTGCATAAAGTAGATAGATATGTCCATGACAGAAGTAGTTTTGGAGCAAAACTTGAATTCAAAACATTTGTTCTTAGTAACCAGGGCGAAGAATTGAAGAAGATGATTGGTGCAGTTACTTATATTTTGGAGCAAAACAGTAAGCTAAGCCTCATTCACAATAAATTTGGGGTGAGCTATATGAATCCTTTCTCGTGATTCTGTATTGCTATGTCTATTTGAAGATCCAAGTCAACTATTTTTCTCATCATCAAAGAAAAAATTGGCTGTCGATGACATTAGTGCACTAATTTAATCCACCAAAAGTTAAAGATGTATTTTCAGATTTTCATTTGGCCCTGAAATTCCAGCAATACTTATTTAAATGCCTACACTTGATCACAAATAATGGTAACCTGGGTCGGTGCTCATTGCTGCCATTTAATTCCTTCTGTTTTTATTCATTTGTTGTTAGCAATCTTAAATGGAGTAGCTGTCCCAATTTTTTGCCTTCTAATGTTGCATGGAAGATGAATCTTTTTTTAAAGGTGCCACCATTTAATCCCAAATAGATTAGGCATTTAGCAGCAAAGATAATAGTTGTGGTTAAAGGCTTAAAGCTAATATAATGTGAGGAACACAATACAGCATGGTAACTATGTCTCTCATCACGCTGGAGCAAGAATGTGGATGAAGTGAGATTAATGGAACACTTCCATTACAACTTCATTTCATGCTTGAAGTTCCCTATTGACTTGCTTAGCTGTTTTTGTATTATAATTTATCTCACTTCAGGTCTTGCTCATTTATTTGTGTACAGGGTACTTATCAGGCCACATCCTGCAATTTGGCACCTGGTTCATGGATTGGCATTGTTTACCTTGTTGTATTACATTTTTGTTATTTCAGGTCAGTTTATTTTTTCAGCACACTCTTTTTTTATCATTTCTTCAATGATGACTATATTGAGTTTTCAATTTTTTATTTTTTTATTTTTTTATTTTTTTTAAGGTCTGTGGATTGGAGTGGTGCCTAAGGATTCAATTGATGGTAGAGTTTCCCTTTTTTCCTTGTTAAATAAAACATTATGTTGAGTAAACATCTTCTGATGTTCAAACCATACAAGTTCACTCTTAATCCTTACGCTGATTTATCATTACCCCTTTTGTCTCCATCTGAACTAAAAACAGTTCACGAGCTGTGTCAAGCATCTTAATTTCTAAAGATACTGAGCCAAATTAAATCTTAGTGGTACAAAGGTGAAAGTAGGATGCTAATGCTGTACAAATCCGGGAAAACTTATCTGTGAGTGTCCTGATTTTCTATTGAAATCTGTATTTAATTTTCTTACTCATAATGTATCTTACAACTCGGGAATGAAGTTGGTAATGGTATTTAGAATATCCCGAGTTTGAGCACCCATTTCTTATTTCCCAATCACTTCTCACTACCCTATAACGATTCCTTTTATTATCTTGAAACCTATTGGTTCCTACTGCCACGCGTTTTATGTAACGTGGTTTAACCGCAAGTGTACGGTGTCAAGTTTTGTAATATAGTGATAGAATTGAAGTGTCGAATCCACAGGGATTGATGTTTGATTCCTACTGAATACTATATTATTTTAACTTCTACTTTATTCAGAAAACCAATTTTTGACTTGATGTGTTCATGCTAAATTAATATGATGTGAATTGGATGGCAATTCAAACAACTCAAGATGAAATATATGAAAATAATCAATGCAAGGAAGTCTAGAGAATGATTTCACCGCCCTATCGACAATGTTTTTCAATTTCTATGGTTATTTCTCTAAATTTTCCTCAATTTATAGGCAAGAACCGTAAATTAATCCCATTCCTTCTGTCGAGTGCCGAATAGAATTTATTTCTATACTCTAACCCCAATATCTCTATTCCGGATTATATTTATAAAAATTATTAAGTCCTTGGTTCTTGATTTGAAATAAGCCTCAACGAATTTGTACTTTCTCTCGAAACCTACTGAATCTAGGTTATGTTATTCGTGGATCAAGATTAAACCTCCCTCTCTCGAGTGCCGAAATTCAATATATCAAATTATTCAACCATTGATCAGGTGATTGAAAGCAATAAGCATAAATAACACAAATAAATGCCGAAAAATTAAAGAAATACCATATCAACGTCCAAACATTGTATCAAGTTCGGTTACATCAAAGCCTCCAGGGCACATCTCCAAGTGGTAAAAGGGGAGGGTGGAGAAATCCAGCTTTGCTTGAGGCTGTTGCGTCAAGCGTTCGAATCCTGAAATATGGATTTGGCTCTTGGGTAAGTGTAAGTGTACAAGCAGCCTTCCACCCTGTACCCTTGGAGGCATAACCTGCGATTTACCTCCCTCACGATGCTCCAGGGCAGGGGTGGTGGGGGACTCTTAAGGTTAGGGTTTAACCTTTTTTTTTTTTTTTTGAAGTTCGGTTATATCACCCATAGATCTAAGATTTTAGTTCATAATTGATGAAAATGAAATTCTAAAATACAAATAAACGAGCATGGAGAAGAAGAGATTAGGAAAAACTCAGTTGATGCTTCGAATCTTCTCCTAATGATTGTAGATCGTCCTCCTTGAAGTGCTTTTTCTCTTTTTTTTTGCCTTGAGTTGTCTTTTCAATGCCAAGAGTTATCAATTAAGTCTTCTTCGTTGTATTTATACTTCCAAAAGTTACAAGACGAGAAGGATCGGATCTGGGCCAAGAAAAATTCAATATTGGCGCTGCGACATTTTCTCCTGCTGGCGCTGTAGTGCCCAAGTATGGCGCCGCAACGCCAATCTCTGCTGATTTATGTGTGCTGGGGCGCCAGCCCTACTGATTTTCCTCATTAATTGGGCGCTGTGGCGCCCAATAGACTGCCTCTATTTGGATTTTTCATCTTCAACATCGCGTTTCCATTTCAATTTTTCTTTTCTTATCTCCAATTCATGCTCCAATTTTACGATCACCATTTTAGCTCCATTATAAGCTCCAGAGTGTAGCATTTTCCCAAAAGTTGTTTAAGTTGCAAAACAACATGAAAACGCTCATGAAAACGTTCAAAAGTGCTCAACGACAACCCGAAAACTAAGATTTAAAGGTGCTAAATTGATGAGTGAATTGCACTCATCACCTACCCACTAGAGCTCTTTGACAACATTAAAAAATCAAAAGCTCCTAAACCTCTCTATCCATTCAAGGGATGGGCACGCTCCATTCAAGAATTGGGGTCTCAAAGTCATGATGATCTTACGTTATGTAACTTCACCTAAATGAAGTTGTTAAGATCTTTTTTTAAATTTTTTGGTGAAGTTGGATAGAACCTGTAAGTTTGAGCAACCATTTCTTATTCCCCAATAACTTCTCACTACCCTATGATAATCTTAGACAATGTAACTTCACCTAAATGAAGTTGTTAAGATCTTTTTTTAAATTTTTTGGTGAAGTTGGATAGAACCTGTAAGTTTGAGCAACCATTTCTTATTCCCCAATAACTTCTCACTACCCTATGATAATCTTAGACAATGTAACTTCACCTAAATGAAGTTGTTAAGATCTTTGTTTAAATTTTTTGATTAGGTTGAGTAGAACCTGTAAGCTTGAGCACCCACTTCTTATTTCCCACTAACTTCTCACTACCCCATAACAATTCCTTTTATTATCCTGAAACCTCTTGGTTCTTACCCACCAGAATTCTTTGACAACATTAAGAAACCAAAAGGTCCTCAACTTCTCTATCCATCCAAGGGATGGGCACGCTCCGTTCAAAGAATTGGGGTCTCACAATCACGATAATCTTACGTAATGTAACTTCACCTAAATGAGGTAAAGATCTTTGTTCAAATTTTTTGGTCAATTTGACTACAACCGGTAAGTTGACTGCTTTAAGGAATTTTAAATAATATGGTAGCACAGGTTCCTTTCCTTGTCCAAAAATTTCTGGCGTTGCTTGCTATTTCCATTTTTTTTTTTTTTTTTTTTGGCTCAAGAGCTATGT
>NC_036244.1:16229742-16249876 GCF_002742605.1 Olea europaea var. sylvestris | reverse complement strand
TTATAATTCGATTCGCTCCATTTTTCGTTGTGTTTAATTGATGTATAATTGTCGATTTGAGTTTAATTGAATCTTGTCTAATACAAATGTATCTTTTTAATTGAAATGTGTTAAGTTTTCAATTGGGTTCAATAAAATTTAGACTAATTTATTTTTAGACTTTTTTGGTGAACGGTTTGGATGTTTGAAACGTTTTGCAAAGTTTGAAACCTAAACCAAACCACTTCGAAGCGGTTTGGTTCGGTTCAAAACCAAAGCGTTGATGGACCCACGTGGAACCAAACCAATGGTTTCAAAAAAGCGGTTTCGATTCGATTTTACGATTTGACGGTTTCGTTGTTCAGCTCTTATAATCATTATAATGTAACAATATGATATAAATATTTTAAACTCTTAGTCAATACTAATAGTATCCATCTGCAAGTGTAATACATGATTCATTTTCTTCATAAATATAAAAATGTATTTCATAAATTCATTGATTATAGTTAAATGATATAAAATAATTAATAAATGAAAATGATTAAAAATATTCAAATACAATAGTATCTAGATACTATGACTTTTTGTGAATCATTCAAAGTGTCTACTAAATCTAAATATTGGTGAATTACTATAAGGGAGACCGACAAATTGAAAATTATCAGAACAAAAAAATATAACTACCAATTAAAATGTAAAAATAATTACCAAAAAATAAAAGAATTTTGGTATTCTGACTTGAATAGTTGAATTTGAGCAAAATTTGAGAAAATGATTAGAAGGAAATGAAATGTGCACGTTTGAATTAAAATTTAGAATTTTATTATCTGCTCAATAGTAATGGAGAATTGATAAATTTGGTTTAGCATCAGTTGTTCAACACTTTATACCTAATTTGAGGGTTTTACATTCACAGTTAGGCCGACTCATGAATATTTGTATATGATTAATTAATTAATTGAGATGTATAATTGTCGATTTGAGTTTAATTGAATCACGTATAATATAAATGTATCTTTTTAATTGAAATGTGTTAAATTTTAATTGGGTTAAATAAAATTTAGACTAATTTATTTTCAGATTTTTTTGGTAAACGGTTTGGCGGTTTGAAACGGTTTGCAAAATTTGAAACTTAAACCAAACCACTTCGAAACGGTTTGGTTCAGTTCAAAACCAAAACGTTGACGAATTCACGTGGAACCAAACCAATGATTTAAAAAAACGATTTCGGTTCGATTTTGCGGTTTCACAGTTTTGTTTTTTAGCCCTAGAAATAATTCTAAATATTGTAAAATATTTATGTACACATTGTACATTTGATTTCTTTGTAAAATATTTTAAAATATTTTATGTAGACATTGTACATTGTAAAATATTAATTAGCAAACCCGCTGCTATGTTTGACAAAACAAAACACTTGCACTCTATGATGGGTGTCTCAGTAATTATTGAAGGAGGATTCTTGTATAAGACCGAATCTCTTGGGTAGAGTGATGTCAAAAATGTTTTGGAGTTCGGCTTCGGCATGGACCACCTCGATCATTGCACTTCAGCCTTCCAGCATTTGGGCTACTCACAGTTTTTGCTTTTGGATGTTGGGTGTTTACCATTCCTAGGGGCTTCGGCAACCATGCCATATGGTTCGCCATGGGTGGGTCGATCATGTGTGTCAACACGTAATAAAATACCATCATGTATATCACTCGTTCATCTTTATTAGGAGTGGGCGTGGGTCGGTTCGGTTTTAAAGAGAACCGAACCGAACCAAAATTTTCGGGTATCTAGTAAATGGAACCGTCGGGTCCAAATATAATTATGAAACCGTTCGGGTTCGGTTCGGTTCGGTTCCGTTCTGTACTATAATTAAATTTTTTAACATTTATAACAACATTATATAAATACAACTAATAATACGTTCAATGATTTTGGAATGCCATAGACTACTATACTATCTTGTTCAAATGATCGCTACGGTCAAAGATTCGATCGACGGAGGTCACAGTTTCGATCGGAGGTCACAACATCGGTCGACGATTGTATAAGTTTTGGAATGTCAGCGAGGCGCAGGAGTGAGTGCAAGAGTCGAGACAACGTTATGCACTTTAGTGTAGGTGTTTAGGGTTATTTAGTAGATTGGATCTTGTTGGGCTAAAAAATGAAACAATAAAATGGGTAATGGGGCCAAAAATTAAAAAATTAGAAATGAAACAAATTATTGGGCCAAAAATTTGGATTTAGAAATTGTTAATTTGTTAATTTTTTTAGAAAAAATTAAAATTAAAATAATTTGATTTACTCAATATAAAAAAAATTAGAAAAATTCGGTTCTTATTCGATTTTTCGGTTCTTGGTTTAGAACCGAGAACCGAACCATACCCATCGATTTTCAATTCAGATACCCGTTTGGGTATTTAATTTGACAAGAACTGTCGAGTTCGGTTCAGTTCGGGAGATTTGCCTAACCCTAATCTTTATACTCATCGATCATTTTCATTTAATTCAAAATCACCAAAGTAACAAATCAAGATTATAGTCATATATGCATGACGAAACAAAATTTTTAATTAATTACAAAAAGAAATATTCAAAAAATTGTTTATTTAATAATAAAAATTATTAATTGTAAGAAAAAATTAGTGGCAATAAAAATTATCAAAAAAATTGACATCAAAGCAGTTGAAACAGTCTAAAAACGGTCGGCTTTTAACAGCCGACTGTTAAATAGTCTTAACAGCTGACTGCTTAACAACCGACTGTTTAACAGCTTTTGAAAAGTCAATATGAAATTTTGATGATTTGACTAGGTTATTTTTAAAAGTACCCCTTGAAATCCCATCATAATATATGGTTTAATTTTGAGATGGCTTATTGCAATACCAATCATTTGCGAATACAATTCTTTCGAAGACAGGTATTTTTCAAGTTTTGATACTCCATATGTTATTCAAGATATTGATATTTCCATGAGACGATCTTCTCATTTTCTCGCGTTTTTGCTTGATTACTGCTTTCAATTTTCAGAAAACCAGTGAAAAAGGTGGGAGCTTTTTGTTGACTCTCGCTGACTATCTGCATTGTGGAACTCCTCATTTGTATGAAGCTTGGACATGGTGTGTCATCTTGCGTTTTTCATAGGAATTATTAAATGTATTCTTCTTCGCCTTATCTAATCGTGTTTCAGGATTGTTTCCTAATTCCATGCCCAAGTGGTTGGTGATTTTCTGGAATCTGTTGGGATTGGACTTGTGATATTCTTGGCTACATGGTCATGGCAATTGCACAGATCAATGCTGGAGAAGGCGCCAATAAGTTCACATGGATGCAATGTAGATGACTTTTTTTAGAGCATGGTTTGTTGAAGCATTATCATCAGTTGCGTCTCGCATACAGATCTTTTTTACTTATATGTTTAAAGTCATGGCTAACCGTTGATTGAATATCTGTAAACAATACGGTCTAATCATTTATGATTATGATGATCGTTGAAATCATGTCAACATATTGAAGATCTTTTTGAGGATGTGGTCGTGCTTTTGCAAAGCGTTCAAAAAGGAAAAACTCTCAGAGAAGATATGATGGTGACCTTAGTTGCATTGTTTAACTGGTGACGTGCATGGAATCTTACCTTGTCGTATATATCAAAATTTTAGCATCGCTAACTTCAGTTTTTCCTAATTTCATCAAACCCCTTTTGCCATTTATGATTTATTCATACCAGTTGAAATATATTGGCTAGTACAGAGTGGTGGTTAACTTTTCACACTGGCCCAAGTCCAGGTTGAGATTTTTATTGATTTAGAGTGGTTATTATTCTAAAGTACATCTTATGAGAAAGATTATCTTTAATATACAGAGAATTCAACAAAAATGATAAAACTATTTCTTATCTACGTTTTTCCAGACTCCATGGCATCATATGTTGAGCTCAAAATCTGATCATCTACATTGCTGTTTGGTTGATTCACTACCTGCACTGCCATGCCAACAACATTTACAGGTTGCGAGTTGGAATTGTTGATTTGCTCCAGCGCTCGGAAATATGCATAAGGACCCCATCCTGCCATCAACACTTAACCAAGTAAGCTTAGTTTTTAAGGATAAGTTATATCTTTCGATGCAGAAATATAAATGATCAGGTTTTTCTTGTGGAAAATGGTTCTTTTAGTGTCAATAAGTGAAGAAATTTGACACATACGCCTGCATTTCCATTTATGTGAATATGCAAATTAACGACGTATAAAAGAAAATTAGCGCAGAAAATACTCCTACCTTCAGTGTGGTACGGAAGTGGGAAAAACTGCAGGTAACAAAATGTAGCCACCACGAGACCTGAAAGTTTATTCAGATGCAACTCACATGAAAACACGAGTTTTAGCCAGGAAAATTATTAACCATCAGCACAGAATAGGAGGAGATCACACACCTAGAACGCCACCAGCAAACACGTCTTGCCAATGATGCCAATAATCATCCACACGAGAAACACCAACTAGACATGCAGAAAGAATAGGCAAGAAAACGATGCATAATTTTGCAACATGCCCGCTGCGGTCGAATGCTTTCATTTTTCCAGATAAGTACAGTGACAGAAACCCAAGGCCTGCAAATGACCCTGCAAAACATCCTAAACATTGTTAGATGAAGAATGTTCACAAACATTGGTGACAAAACTAAAATAACGGAAATAGGTTTATATTCTCATATTGTTGATGGATTCACTTCAGTCTTTTTTGCCCTTTTTCTTTTTTTGGAGAAAATATTTTTTTAGATGAATCATACATGAAAAGTTCATGACATGCACAACAACATTGAAGATTAGATGGAGCAGAACTGATTTCCTGCCCACAGTAGACGGGACATGAGATATGTTGCCCACCCGCCAATGTGTCACATTGACAATTGATTTTTAAATTTATTTCTTATCCACGTGTTGCCTCATTGGCGGTGGGCAACAACATAGGGGAGCAATTCAATTAGATGTAGAATCATCATTCTACTTAGTACATACTCATACTTTGTAAATATATGAATAGTTTTGTCGCTCGGAAAGTGCAAGATAATGGTTGCAATTACGAACAATTTTCACACATTTTTTGCATCTTGCACAAGTGAAAGATCTGGCATACTGCGAGAAGTACTACTAACATGAAGTATGACCACTAGGAAAACTCTTGTGTCCTTCCTTTATATCACTCTCTTTCCCGTGGCACACCACATTGCCCCAACGATCGTACTCCTATGAAGCAAATGGGAAAAGAAAAACATGACCGCCGATAAGAAGCTTGGTTAATTAACTACATTATGGCCGATTTTACGTTCATAGATAAAGATAACATACATCTTTCCCATCAGGAAAGCAACGCCAGAAAAAGTCGGGCCGAGGTCGGCCAACTGCATCTTTTATTGCATCTGTGAGGATCGCAGTAATTAGCACAGCAAATAAGAGTCCTGCATTTCGATTATGAGCAGAAGGCGCAGAAAATACTCCTACCTTCAGTGTGGTACGGAGGTGGGAAAAACTGCAGGTAACAAAATGTAGCCACCACGAGACCTGAAAGTTTATTCAGATGCAACTCACATGAAAACACGAGTTTTAGCCAGGAAAATTATTAACCATCAGCACAGAATAGGAGGAGATCACACACCTAGAACGCCACCAGCAAACACGTCTTGCCAATGATGCCAATAATCATCCACACGAGAAACACCAACTAGACATGCAGAAAGAATAGGCAAGAAAACGATGCATAATTTTGCAACATGCCCGCTGCGGTCGAATGCTTTCATTTTTCCAGATAAGTACAGTGACAGAAACCCAAGGCCTGCAAATGACCCTGCAAAACATCCTAAACATTGTTAGATGAAGAATGTTCACAAACATTGGTGACAAAACTAAAATAACGGAAATAGGTTTATATTCTCATATTGTTGATGGATTCACTTCAGTCTTTTTTGCCCTTTTTCTTTTTTTGGAGAAAATATTTTTTTAGATGAATCATACATGAAAAGTTCATGACATGCACAACAACATTGAAGATCAGATGGAGCAGAACTGATTTCCTGCCCACAGTAGACGGGACATGAGATATGTTGCCCACCCGCCAATGTGTCACATTGACAATTGATTTTTAAATTTATTTCTTATCCACGTGTTGCCTCATTGGCGGTGGGCAACAACATAGGGGAGCAATTCAATTAGATGTAGAATCATCATTCTACTTAGTACATACTCATACTTTGTAAATATATGAATAGTTTTGTCGCTCGGAAAGTGCAAGATAATGGTTGCAATTACGAACAATTTTCACACATTTTTTGCATCTTGCATTAGTGAAAGTTCAGGCATACTGCGAGAAGTACTAACATGAAGTATGACCACTAGGAAAACTCTTGTGTCCTTCCTTTATATCACTCTCTTTCCCGTGGCACACCACATTGCCCCAACGATCGTACTCCTATGAAGCAAATGGGAAAAGAAAAACATGACCGCCGATAAGAAGCTTGGTTAATTAACTACATTATGGCCGATTTTACGTTCATAGATAAAGATAACATACATCTTTCCCATCAGGAAAGCAACGCCAGAAAAAGTCGGGCCGAGGTCGGCCAACTGCATCTTTTATTGCATCTGTGAGGATCGCAGTAATTAGCACAGCAAATAAGAGTCCTGCATTTCGATTATGAGCAGAAGTGATGAGCCAAACTGACCATTTGTTTTGCAAAGTTAAAAACGCAAAAATCCTTTAAATTTACTAAAATATAGGTACCAGCAAGAGGGATTTAAATATTTACAGAGACAGCATGGAAATTTTATTACCTAGTATACCATGGTGCAGATCATAGACATCTTTTCTCCGAATGTAGAAGAGAAGAAAAATGGCAATCGGTAGCAAAACTGCATACAGCTGACCAAAAGAGAATAGTGTCATTCCCACTTTGTGATAAACAGCATATCATCAACACTAACGACAGGAGTAAAAGGCTGGAAGACTTCGATTAGTTTTAGCTATATACTTCATACCTACTAATAATATAAGAAGACATCGAATACATAATTGCTAAAATCTAACCATAATTCACATTTTGAGAAAGAACAATAAATTTAATTTCAGTAAAGTATTGAAAAGGATTTTGCAGATATCGGGACTCACTGGAACAGCCCACATTGGCACAGTGTTGTCTTTCATGGGATATTTAAGATCTGTCATCATGTCCTTTCCAACAAAACGGTAAAATGGGTGGATTATATTGAGAATGATCTCTATTACAAGAAGCAGTAACAGTATAAGCCAGTCGTGCTTGTGATTCCTTGCGAGCTCGGCCCCATGAGACTTAATGGTGTGTCCACATCTAAGCTCGGCCTCATCTTGTCTACCCTGTTCGACAGAACGTGCAGTATGCCAATATTATTCAAGTTGAGGATGCAAATTGAAATGAAGTTCGACTCAGCGATGCTTGGAAGGGAAAAAATATGCATCTTCCGTTTCAAAAATCAAAAATCACAAATTTGCCTCCTGAACAAGCCAATTGAGAATTAAGCAAACAAATGGCCAGAAATTCTTGAGTTTAATGCAGTTGTGAACCAACTAATGTATCGTTATTATTTTAATATTTTTAAAAAATATAACATCTTATGCTAATCTAGCTACTAATTTAAAACATGCCATTAGGAAGAAAACTTGGATTAAAATGATGCGTTAAGTATTAGAACTAGTATAGCAGTGAAATCAGAAATCCTTCCTGAGAAATAGAAACTACTATTATAACATTTACGGCTTATTAGTTATAGTTGAGATGTGCTACAACACTTTCAAGAGTTATTTTAACGTTTTCACCACTAATAATTTAAGGGGGGTGTATTCAGTTGAGACTTTCAAAAATTTTGATGGACTTTTTTTAAATGATGACTTTTGTTAATTTCGTAGATCTTTTATAGATTTGTATGTAATTAGTGAAAGTCTTTCGTAAATTTTTATGGATTTTCATTTTAAAATTTTTATAGACTTTTGAAAACTTTCATTTGAAATAGAATTCACGTGGATCTAGTGTAAAATTTTCACATATGAGATGTTAATTTCCACAATTCTCCTTTTCCTTCCCCTTCTTCTTCTATATATATATATAATGATTCAATATTATTAGTATAGTATACTTTTAAAGTAAATAAAAATCAATATATTTAAATTTAATTATAAATTTTCCATATAAAATTTTATAATTTAATAAAAAAAATAGATATTTTTCAAAAAAAAAAAATGAACGAAAAAAAAAGCTACAAGAATCCATTTTAATTTTTTCATAGAAAATAGAGATAAATAATAAGAGAGGGGAAAATAAATGGAATATAAACAATAGAAATATAAATTTTAATCATATGTGTCCATGGAAGGTTAAAGGAAAGAAATATTTTATTTTTTGTGAAAGTCTCCCAAAATTTCGTGATTAATGAGAGACAAATTTTTAGATTTTATATAAGTACTTTTTGCTTAAAAGTTGGTACTTCAAGGACTTTTATAAAAGTATCTAAAAGTCATTAAAATTTGAATATTCCAAAACTTATAGAGATTTCTAAGAAATTTTAATTGAATATACCGTAACTTTTAGAGATTTTTTAAAAATTTATAAAAGTTTCAATTAAATACACCGTGACTTTTAGAGAATCTCTAAAAGTCTCAAATGAATACCCCTAAACTTTTTAAATTTCAAAAAATTACTAAAAGTCTCAATTGAATACACCCCCTTAGCAAAGAAAAAAAACGATAAAATCTTCTCAGTTATTCTGTTCAATCTTAATCAATACTAGATACGAACCCCACCCTTAATTTGTAGAAAGGACACACAACTTTATATTCTAATCCCTTGCTATGATACTTCCAAAAACTATTTGGCAGTTAAAAGCTTTAAGATACAAAAAAGTAGAAACAAATCGTCATGTTCACAGATAGCAAAAGAAACTACTACAATTCACACAGTTGGCTGCCCTCTCTTTATGGACACAAAAATCACTTACTAATTAACAACTGCTTAACCAAAGACTTTTCATATTGGTCATGTGTCCGAACATGCTAGCAATTAATATTTCATACACCTTGAAAAACTTTCATCTGAATATTCAAAAGGAATGTTCTAAAGCCTCCCTAAAATCAGTTTGAGCTTCAAAATAAATCGAATTTAAAAATATCTTCATTAAATTTCCAATCTGATGCAGGGTGCATTATCAGGGCTGCTTGTGGTATATGGTTGAGATTATAAGAACATTAAACTGTCAAAATGAAAAGAGATCCACTTGCATTGACTACCTTAAATCCTACCATCGAAGGGAAAACCATGTGTTAATCTGGTGGCAGTCAATTTTCTCACCAACCCAATTCACCAGAGCCGGACCTGAGCATAGGTTCAATAAGCCGCTGCCTCAGGCCTAGCTCTTCAAGGGGGCCCAAAATATTTTTTCCATTTTTTTCCTTTTTATTTTTTTGGTAAAACCCACTAACTAACGTAAAAGAATCCTTCCATAGTTAAGATGTTTTGTAAATATCTTTTACGTTAAGTTTTAAGTTAGCAATTAGTTGTATAGTACACCGTTAAATTTTGATTTACGTTAATTTTGGGGGCCCAATTTATGAATTTCGCCTCGGGCCCCCATGATCACAGGACCGCCCTACAATTCACCCATAAGTTTAGACGTCAAGGGATAAATCCCAAAAAGCGAAAAAACCAATTCACCGTATGGTTATTCGTGTTTGATCTTTTAAGATGGATCCCATGACTCAATATTACAAACCACCAGATTCTGTTCCTTTCCTGATAAAAAGGCAAGCAACTTCAAGATTTGGTACAACAAAATTACAAAAATTTAGAAGGATTGTTCTTTATAATTGAATAATCCAAGTTACCGTAAGCATGAAATGCGCTTTAAAAGATTCAAATTTCTCAAAAAACAAAAAGTTTAATAAACTATTTCTGAACAAAAAGACATTCTGATAGGATAATAATATAATAAACATATAAAACGAAAAATACTAAAAAAGGAATAGATGCAAACAAACCTGGAACATATTCCGGAAATTCGGAGTGGGACAGAAAGAGATCATATCCCTCCAGCCCATTGCAAACTTTTATAGCCTAATGAAATGATTACTGCAAACTTAGAAGTGGCAACTAAATTTTTCAAGGGAAAATAATCAGAGGAGAGAGAAGTTTGGATTGGAAAAAATGGGGTCCAGCCAAGAAAAAACGGCGACCAATTGTCGACGCGGACGTCATTCGTTTGATGTATTGACTGGCTGATACGATTAGCGTGCTATTTCATACTTGAAATTTGTTAATACATTATTTAATTGATTACGTTAGCGTGTTATTTCATACTTGAAATTTGTTAATACATTATTTAATTGATTACGTTACTACATTAGTATTTAACAACATAGTTTTACTATACGTACACACTTCCCTCACAATAAAGAGGTCCACATTTCTTTTTTTATTGGGAGTGGAATCTTCTCTTGTGAGGGGGTGTACACGGGCATTGACACGTCTATGTAGAAATAACATAATTCTTAGCGATATTAAGGAAGAATTTTTATATTGACCATCACGATTTAATACTCTTACAGAGTATTATTTCAAAGAGATTCTTTGCCAAATCATATTTTAATAAAAATTGATGAGATATTTAGTTGAGAAATTGAAAATCTCATTAGCGCCTATTTTAGCGCCCCCCCCCTCCCCCGGTTTTTGGACAAAAATACATTTGAAATAGTAATTTGATAAAGAATGTGTGGTTAAAAAATAAGGAAAATTTTTGAGTTTGCGTACAATATTATTTTATTGAAAAATGTGTAGTTGAAAATAAGGGAGAAAAATATATTTCGAAAATAATGAGAATCAATCAAGATTTAAATATGTAGTTAAAATTAATTGTTGATTTTAATTTAGATTATAATCCCTACGAAACAAGGACTTTGTTTTAGATAGCATGTTTAAATTTAAAGAGTAAATTTTTTTTAATATATATTTATATATATACACACAATAAATTTTTTATTTTTTTCTTTTTATTTTATTTTTTTCAACAATTATTTATTATTTTACCCCTATTTTTCACTTATATATATTTTCTTAGACGTCAAATAGCAATAATATTTAAAATAATAAGAATATTAAATTAGTGCAGCATTGAGAGTGAGTTGGGTCTTCAAACACTTAATTTGAAGGGGGAAAAAAAAGAATAAAAAATTTATTGACACGTAATTTCAAGGTTAGACTCTTTAAAATAAGAGTTTGTTGATTCTCTAAATATGTTTAAGGTGGATTAATGTGATTGGCTGATTGCAATCTTTAGACTTTCTAAAGCCAATCAATAACCTAGCGTAAAGCTACCATCCACCACCTAGTATTATCTACACTAATTTTAATCTTAAAATTTTATGATAAATTCAAGGGCACCAAACACACCCTTAAGTTTTTGAACTGGACATAATCTAAATGACTTGATAAAATGCATTAGTTATATGTATCAAAAGTAAGCTGCTTGAGCACAAGCACGGGACTTCGACTAGGCGCAATTTGATCGGATATAGATTTTTTAAACATATAATATTCGTCAAATCTGGAGTGGTAGTTACCATTCAATCGTAAGTATCGTGCACGATGAATTTATAATGAAAAAGAGTTCAATTCTTACATTGAACAAAAATCTCATTCTTCATTTTATCATGTACATTTTTTTATAAATCACCATTCTACTCATTTTGTTTGGACGACAAATTTAAACAAAATATAATCAATGCATTAATTTTAACCAACATGTTATTAACCAATTTATGAACCTTGTTCACATGATGAGTGATGATAAAAGGAATAAATTCATGAATAGTTAATTTTCCTAATTTTCTCATAATTAGATCATTTTGGTTGATTTATTCATTATTGTTTATATATATATATATATATATATATATATATATTCTATTCAACCCAAACGATAATCAATTTATATATCTGCATTCATTGGAATTGTGAAGATGGACATAACATTATTAAAAATAATTTAATTATCAAATAACAAGATAAAAACTATAAAGAATAATTAAAATCTAACATGTGATTGACTTAAACGTGTAGACATGTAAAAGAAAGGGAAATTTCTAGCAAAGGTTCAAACTTTTGAAAAAAATAAAAATAAATTGCAGCATGGTTCAAAACCTTTAAATCGTAGCACCTACATTCCAAATTTTTTAATAAATATGCGTCAATAGAACCACTAGCAATTTCTACAAAAATAAATAAATAAATAAATAATAATAATAATAATAAGAATATGTCAGTTGACCAAAAGTTAAATGTCAGACCTTAATTTAACCAAATTTTAATAAGGGTATAATAGTCTTTTTCATATTTAATTAATTAAAATAAATAAAAAGAGAAACAAAATAACAAAAAGAAAAGGCAAATAATTTAAAAATATAAAACCAAAATCTTCCATCTTTTTGGCAAGTTTACTCCAAATAATACAAAAAGAAAATACACACATTTATTAAAAATTTTGGGATGTACTTTTTACCACTTAAAGGTTTGAAACCACACTATGCATTGTTGAAGTTGTTATGCTTCACCCAAAGAGGAATACAACGATTAAGTTTATTCTTTTTGACAAGTTTACTACAAATAAGTTGGTACCATTCAACTCAAAAAATAAACAAATAACTCGTTATTTCTCTAACATGTTAATTTTTAATTAAGAGATAAAGGCATGGAATCAAGTCTCTCCATTATACTATAAAGAAATTTTATACATGTTCAATGAATTTGATTAGAAAATAAATATAAGTGGTGCACATAAGAAAGCATCTTGAATATAAAATCTAATAAATAGAATAATTGGATTATCGTCTCAAGTAACAAGTTAATCCCTAACTTTTGAAAATAAACAAATCGATCCTCATGTTTCCTTAAGTACAAACTCAGATCATCGCCCGAGGTAGCTTGAGTTGGAGCCAGGTCGGATGTCCACTTGAACCAAGGTTACTAGTTCTTCACCACATTTGCTACGTGTAGTCATATTTGTTAAATCCTTGACAATGATTGAGCATTCTAGTGGATGTCCATTGTGTAAGGAATAAGAGTACATATAGGCGATCAGTAAACTGACTGGAATTTGTTGGCAGATAGGTTACGGTATTCTTAAGGTCAATAATATATCTTATGTGTACGTATAAATATACGTGTACACGATAGAAATGTAATCAATATAGTGTATATTGTTGTAAACAAGTCCAACATATTTTTATGTTATAATCTAGACAAGTCAAAAATTATTCTATATAATGATAAAAGAACTAAAATATGTGGCCCTTTGCAAATAGAGTTATCCTATTTTCTTTTGTCAAGGACTTGATATAATTCACCTTTCACGGTCTTTGATTATGGAATCAATCTACTTAGCCGTAATTAAATTAACCACAAAATAGTTCCTTAACTTTGTATTTATTGCATTTAGGCTCGATCTTGAGTTTAAAGTCTTGAAACCCACTCATGTCATTATAGCCACCATTGCAATATTCTCAAAATTTCAAACTATGATTTTTATCATTTTCTGTAAATTTCACATTAGTCCCTAAATTTTCTAGAAATCAATAAATTACCTCAAACTCCACTTCAATGATTCCTAGAAATTATTATTTGCACTCAAACTTAAAAATTTCTTAAACTCGCATATATAGCATAGCATTCATCATATCCAATAAAATTTCGGGGTTTTATAGTTCATAGCGCCCCTTAGTTGTGCTGAGGCTCAAATGGACCTGTTAATTAGAAACAATCCATGAAATTGCATTAATATTGCAAACAGATCTCGTTGTTGGAACGGTTATATGAATTGGGTTATATTATATTTTGTCAAAAACTTTTTCTTCTTTAATCTTGTTCAATATGCAACGTGATTAAAAAAATTGCATCCGTTACATGTTAACACACTTGGCCAATCCACTAGGGCCTACAGCCCACTCATGTCGAACCATGTGGCACTTCAGCCGAAATGGTATATATACCGAGGCCCTCATGCCGAAACCCTGTGAAAGTGGTCGAGGCTCTCATGCCAAAGCACTATGAAAAGAAGCCGAGGCCATGATGTAGAAGAACCATGAAATAGGAGCCGAAGCCCTAAAGTGGAAGCATTATGTGAAAAGAGGAGGCCATGTTGGCCGAAACTCAGTAGCCGAGGTGGCTACTTCCGGATCACAAAGCAACACCTTCCATAGACACTTCTCTCAAGAGATCTTCTGCACAAAGATATTACTTGAATGATTGATAGGACGTTTGTTATGAGTGTAAATGTTAAGTCTTATCACTAGTAAAGACGACTCTACCAATCAATAAATGTATAGCAGGTTGGGTGCGGGTGATGCCTACAATTTGACATGTAAATTGTTCGGATGAGACCATGTGTACCCCGGACCAAGGGTTACGATCTAACTGGTGACATTATAAATACTTCCCTATGTACCCCATACAAAGGCGAATGCAAGAATCAATACAAGAAATCACATTTTACTCTCTCTTTCTTATTATCTTGTAACACAATACGAATTTACGCATATTTACATACACCTTCACAAACACCGATTGGTAATTATTGTACAATCGATCCACGAACAATCCCGTCGGATTCCAAATGCTCTCGTCCCGCGCCGTTGAGCTACTCCCAAGCCCTTGATCTTTCTGTTTTAGACCGTCCACGTGTCTTAACGTGTTGGATTTTCATTCACGTGTGTGCGGGTGGGTCCAGGATATGTTGGCAACAAATTTTTGAGGTCAACAACATCATTTTGTTTAAAATGCAAAGCTAATGTTATCTTATATGAGAAACATGCCAAAAAGTATATGACATTAAAAGAGACAAGTGATCTGTTCAAAATGAAAGCATTATGCGTTAGAAAAAAAAAATATAAAAAAAGATAATAATAATAATAATAAAAATAAAAAATTAAACTAGTGAGGAAGTAGGAATATTGGTGAGAATGCAACACACGTTATGTTTATACCAAATAAATAGCTGACATTAACTTCTCATTAACTAATATAAAGTTGATTGAGAAAATAATTTAATCAATGCACCGTATATTCATCATGAGTTGCAAATTTGTCGAGTCTTCCTGATGGATTATGTTCAGCCAGAGAGTAGTGTTCTCTCTTTGCACTAAAAAGTGATAAACCCTTTAGGAAGGGCATAATAATTGACCAATTCTTCTTCATTCACAAAGCAGAAGTAAAACTCAAAAGAGCTGTAATTCAAACTCATTACACTTGATTTCCATAATGATTTTTAATAATCTTATTATAAATTTTTTGCTAAAGTTGTTTACTCGAATAATTGACAGTTACACTGTTCGAAACCTGCAATGACAGTTATATTATATTTACCTCGTCGGTTAAGAAATCCGACAAGCTCCCCAAATGTCTCATCGACCTCTCTGTTATATTGAAGAGTCTACTTGAAATAAAAGTTGAGGATAAATCCAATGTCTGCCTTTTCCATTCCTCAGCCCATTTATGAAAGTTTGTTCTCTGTGACAAAGATTAGGCGACATGTCATCTAATTCTTTCTTTATATAAGCAACCCAACAAAACAATTGCCAAATATAACAAATGATAAGCTAATGATTTATTTTAATTAGCAACCAAGCCTTTACAAAAAAGAATAATTTTTAATATTAAGTAATATAGAAAGAAATATATACGTATGTTCTTTTCCTTCAAGTAAGTTTTTCCAGATTTATCAATATTATTCAATACGTATACACTGACATATGATGTCCTTCATTAACTAAGTGTCGTTGACTCACCGACTCTAAGAGGTCAATGAGGATTTAATTATAGCAAACTTTAAGGGATCCTCACCAACTTGAAGAAATCGATGAGGATTGAATCAATATCTCACCGACTTTAAGGGATCGATGAAGATATATTCATTTCCATGTTCCAATTACAATCAAATTACTACATATGTAAGTTTCAAGTATATAAGTTTTAATATTATATTACATCTACCTTGTCAGCTAAAAAATTAAAAAGCTTACCAAATGTCTCTTCTACTTGTCACTTATATTGAAAAGCTCACTTAAAATAAGAGTTTCGGAGAAATCTAATGTCATGTCCATGCCTTTTCTATTCCTCAACCTAGAAATGAAAATTTTATTCTTTGTAATGAGGATTAGGTCACGTTTCATTTAATTCTTAGTTTATATCAACAACCTAGCAAATCAAGTGCCAAATATAACAAATATTAAGCTATTGATTAATTTAATTGGCAGCCAAGCCAAAAACAAGAATAATTTTTAACAATTTCTTCCAAATGTATCTTCTACGTGTCTCTTACATTGAAGAGCCCACTTGATATAAGAGTTTGGGATAAATCTAATGTAATGTTCATGTTTTTTCTATTTCCTAGCTTAGAAATAAAAATTTATTCCGTGTCACGAGGATTAAGTCACATTTCATCTAATTCTTACATTATAACAACAATCTAACAAGACAAGTGCCAAATGTAATAAATAGTAAGCTAATAATTTAATTTAATTTGCAACCAAACCAAAACAAAAAAGAATAATTCTAGGGTTATTAGCACAAACGTCCATATGTTTTAATACAATTGTTCAAAATGTTCCCACCTTGCATTTTTTGATATTTTCATCCATATTTACACATTTCATTGTGAAAAAAATCTTTTCGTCCATTTGCTGTCAACTCCTCCATTAACTAAACACATGTATTCAATTTTCTTTTAAAATATGAAGTGTAAAATTGTCTAGCCCTTTTTTGGCCCTTTTTTCCTTAAGGAGAACTGTTACCTTTCTTCCAGAAAAAACTCCCATATTTCTTCCTTCACTTTCATTTCGTCATCCCCTCCCTTCTCCTCTCTTATTTTCGTGGTCGCAAGTCGAAAAATATTTAAATGTTAAAATTTTAATAAATATTTAATGTATTGCTTTGAAAATGAATTAATAAAGAAAAATGGAAAATAGAGAACCCTACATGCGGTTCTCAAACATTTTAAAATAAACAAAAAATGGAAAATGGAGAAGGTTCTCGAAACAATTTAAAATAAAGAAAAATGGAAAATAGAGAACCGTACGTGCGGTTCTCTTTGATATTTTCGAAAATTTCAATTTTACTTAATAAAAATGGAACAGAGAGAATCGTACATGCGGTTCTTTTGAATTTTTTTAAAATAAAGAAAAATGGAAAATGGAGAAGGTTCTCGAAACAAATGGAGAACTGTACGTGCGTTTCTCTTTGATATTTTCAAGAATGTCAATTTTACTTAATCAAAAATGGAAAATTACAAATATAAATTTAACCACCATTTGTTACATTCTTTGACCATAAAAATGCAAAAAAATATAACCGTCACATGTTACATCAAGACATCAAATTCTCTTGAAATAGATTTTGAGACATTTATTTGTGGAAAAATAAAAATTAATAAAACCGTACGTGCGATTCAACTGATTGAATTCGCAGACTATCTAAATAAACAATTTTTATTTCAAGTCGAAAAATACTTAAATGTTAAAATTTTAATAAATACTTAATATATTGTGTTGAAAATGAATTATTAGAAGTTTATCAAATAAAGAAAAATGGAAAATAGAGAACTCTATGTGCGGTTCTCGAACATTTTAAAATAAAGAAAAATGGAAAAGAGAGAATCGTACGTGTGGTTCTTTTGGATATTTTAATTTAAAATAAAGAAAAATGGAAAATGGAGAAGGTTCTCGAAACATTTTAAAATAAAGAAAAATCGAACTTAGAGAACCGTACGTACGGTTCTCGGCTCAACAACCTTATCACAAAAGAGATTTTTGTCAGATAGGCGACCCTTTTATTGAAAAAAAAAAACCCTACTTTCCCTTTCGTTTTAAGCTTCGCCGTCTTCCATACGCCTCCCCTTTTCAACCACGAAAGAGAAATCTCTATTTCAACCGTACGAAACAAAGTAAGTTTTTCGATTTCTCTATTTTTTTCGTTTCTGTTTTACTGATGAATATGTTACTACTTCATCTCTTCCATACGAAACAAAGTAAGTTTTTTTTATTTCTCTATTTTTTTCTTTTCTGTTTTACTGATTAATCTGGCCGGAAAGACGAGATAATAACCAAATGATATATTTTTTTTCTTTCTTTAACGTAATACATTCACATATAAACAACATATTTTCAGTTAAGAAAATTCGATCAATCAATAAATAACTAAACAGTTGTAAATAAAAATTTATTCAATGACAGAAGACAATCGCATTAGGGTTTCATCCTCCGAACCTACCGATTTGTCAACAACCAAACAAAGGTGCTTTTTTCCCTTAGTTTGCCCCAGTTTCAGTTGAATCTTCGTGTATTGTGCACAATTTTCAATTCTTATGTGAAAGAATGGTTTTATGTTGCTTCATCTATTTATTGCTTTGAGTATAATTTGTGTAATGATTTTCTGGTTTATCAATTAGTTATATTTTGTGTTTTAGTTGAATCTAGGGAATGTTTAAATTTCCCATCAAAATTAATAATAATGAGAAAAATTGAAAGCGGTTCTTCACCTTCTGTTTTGACTTTTGCAACCTGCAAATAAGTGACCCCAAATTATTCACGATTCTATTTAGTTTGGCATTTGGTGAGTGTAATTACTTGTTTAAAGTTTATATAGAGATTGTTGAGATATGAAGTATTTAAAACAGGGCCAAGCAATTTGTCTAAACTGTGACAATCGGTAGAGCTCCTTTCTCGTAATTGAATTGTACAAATCTCTTCATTTTCCAAGTCGATACGATCCAATCGTTCCCTAAACCATTATGGCAAGAAAAATTTTGATTCAAAGGGAAAAATTATTCCGTTGTGAATGAACAAAAAATATAATCTATTTTGTTTGATAGTAATTAATAGTTGCTACATACATACTCACTCGAGTTGCAGTCTACACTATCGTTTTCATCCAAATAATGGATCAAGTTGAGGTCCAAGAACCTTATATTGCAAGAAGAGAGAGCAAACCAAATGTGCGTTTACCATCCATAGTATGAACTGACTTGAATGTATGGTTTTTCAGCTTTCAATATCTTCATTTCCCTCAAATTGCAGCTGCTTCAAGCGACATGACTGTTTGGGTGGTGTTTGTTGGTTGTCAACCTGGGATCTACAACACATGGGGGGAAGCGAAGACCCAAGTTGAAGGGTTTCCTAATAATTGCGACAAGTCTTATGACAAGATGGAAGATGCTGAGAACGATTTTTGAGAATTTTGCACTGGTGGGCCTTCATCAACGGTAATTTCTCTCTTTTTTTTAATTTATATATTGTTCGCCTTCGCCTTCATTATCTTTTACAGAAAATTTTTGTAGAGAGGGAAAGTATATGCTGTTTTTGTTGGCCGTAAGCCTGGAATTTACAGTTCTTAGTACGAAGCAAAGAAGCAGGTCGACGGGTTCCCAAACAACTCTTTTAGGGCTTTTAAAACAAGAGATGATGCGGAGAAGGCTGTTGCAGAGTTTGCTTCCTCTAGTAATCAGGTCGTTCAGAATGAAAATGAAGATTTTTTAAATGTTCAATTGGAGATTCAATTGAAGATATCAAATTTAAAACTTTGATGACATTATTTTTTGTGCTCTTATTTAAAATGCGGATATTTTATGTAAATATTTTCTGTGCTGATTTATAATATCTGTTTTTTGTTAGCATTAGCCTCATGTCCGTATTTGTTATTTTATTTAAATTACATCAGTATTATTGTAGTTTATTATCAACTAACAAATTTTCCCACATGCTTCCCCTTAAGTAGTTCAGTAGTGTAATTTTCAACAGTCCACAAAAGACAAAGAGGCCTTTCAAAAGTACTTCTTTGCTGGTAATATTTTTCTAATTCTAGTACTGGTGTTTTAGCAACTTTATGGTTTTAACGGTTCGCTATCGATACCTTTTACTTCAACTCTAACTTCATTTTGTGCTTTCCTTTCTGGACTCTGCCATCAATGAGTCACGTTCACCCTCGTGGTCATCATGCTGGTGTAAAATAGTCCATGGGTTTCCGCCTTCACAGTAATGTTGCCATTGCTGCATGTGCGCCTCAGGTTGCAGGACCTAAGGTCTTAATTATTGATTGGGTAATA